>NC_085872.1:30278133-30418133 GCF_034702125.1 Engraulis encrasicolus
TCATCGAACAGGCCCGGGATGCCGCCAACAAGGTAAGACCAGGAGAGAGTGCGAGGAGAGATACAGAGGGAGATAAAATTAGAGTATGCTTGTCGATGCTGCTTGCAGATGTTTGACAATATTTGTATAGATATGCACTGTGGGCACAAAGAGAGAATGCGTGGAGAGACTGATGCAGCACATAGGTGCTAGGAGAGAATGCTTGGAGCTATAGACTTATAGGTAGAAAAGAAGCAAAGCTTGGGCCCAGCCGTGGCTCAATCAGCTGGGCACTTTACTGCAGCACTGGTTACCCGGGTTCGATTCCGGCCCCAGGTCATTTGCCGAGCCTTCCCTGTCTCTCTATCCCCGCTCATTTCCTGTTTCTCTGTTACTGTCCTATCACAAAAAAGGCATAAAAAAGATTTAAAAAAAAAAAAAAAAGCGAAGCTTGGAGAGGTAGATATGTATAAGTAGGATCCAAAGCTTGGAGGCTGACCTTTACCCCTGTATCCCATGGCAGGTTGTGGTCCCAATGAACTTCCAGGGAGACGGCCACGTTGAGCTGCGCCCTCCGAAGAACATGGACGACCTGAAGGCGTACACGTCCCTCTCCTTGTTCCTGCAGAGGCCCCCGCCAAGAGGGGACGCAGGGCGCAGACGCAGGCAGCTCGACGGAGATCTGTTTGTCATGTACCTCGGAAACAAGGATGTGAGTGGTCTCGTCATGTCTTACTGTGCTATTATTCAGATTGCTTAGTTCTTTTGACTTTTAATGTGCATACTGTGGCACAGTTGAAGGCATACAGTAAACATCACACTGCGTCATTATGTTAAAGTGCATGTACACAAATTTGGCAATGTTAATTCAGGACTGAGGGAGTCAATTTAACATCCACTAGAGTGTATTTGGTCACAGAGTAAGTGTGTAGGTTTTTTTCCAAACCGTGAAGGACATGTGGCATGTTATTCATACTCCATGCTGAAATTGCATCTCTGATGTCACTGTTCAACGCTTACGTGCTGCTACTTTGTTCAAGTAAACATTCCTGTTTCCCATTCCCCTTCAGGCATCTAGCAACTACATTGGTATGGCTCTGAAAAGCAATATCCTGCATACAGTCTTCAAACTGAATGGAGTGGAAAATGTGATCAAGTCAGACGAGATCAGTGAATCGCAACCTAACCCTGCCACTTTTGACCAAGTGGATTTCAAGAGGTAAGATCTCCTAAAGCTCCAATTCATGTGCGAGTATACTTGTCTTTCCAGGCAATAGCAACTGTGTAGGGCTATCTCCAAAAGACTTCAAGTATTGGCAAAGGACGCGCTCAACTTCTTAGAAAAACGAAAGTCTTTGGGTGCGAGATAAAAAGCGTCAACTTAAGGAAGAAAAATCCGCACTCACAAACTGCGTCTCATTATTTATTTATATTACCACCATGTCCAAAAAGCAAACGCGTTTCGGCTAACAAGCCTTCATCAGTGCGTGTCACTCACCTACACTACACGGTGTCTGACGTTATTTACAACAAATCTTGCAACCCTTGTCTTCATGCCTTGTCTTAATGTTTTGTGTAGAATGTACGAGGACGTTCAGGTTAACTTGACAAAGGATATCACGAACAAGCAGACCCCATTCACAACTGGACATAAGCGAGGAGACCCAGCCAAAAACCTTTTGGACATTGATCCAAAGGATATGGTCTTCTATATCGGAGGTTACCCGAGCTCCTTCACTGTAAGTCTTATTCAAAGGCCATTCTGTAGCTACTGTAGCTTGCACTGAACTATCCAGTTTTTTCCCCGAGCCATGTTTGTTTAAAACTCATGTCTTTCTCTCTGCCTCTCTTCTCTCTTCAGCCCCCAGCATCGCTTAACTTCCCCATGTACAAAGGCTGTATCGAGCTGAGGTCTTTCAATGACCGAAACGTTAGCTTGTACAACTTCCAGCATGCAGAGAATATTGGGGAAACACCTTGTTCAAGGTAAGGACAAACATGTAGAAACATAAGGATTCTGGTTTATAGATGGAATTAACTTTCTGACCAATGTGAATGCAATAGTGTGTGTGTGTGTGTATATGTGTGTGTGTGTGTGTGTGTGTGTGTGTGTGTGTGTGTGTGTGTGTGTGTGTGTGTGTGTGTGTGTGTGTGTGTGTGTGTGTGTGCGTGTGTGTGTGTGTGCATACAGTGGATTAATTTATTTCTGATTTATTTCTGAACTCTCCAGGCATGTGCCAACCCCGTCGTCCAGCTTCTTTGAGGGCACTGGATATGGAGAGGTGGACTTGGGCAGAAAGGCTCTCTCCAATGTACAGCAAATCATCACAACCAACTTAGAAAATGCTGTTTTAGCCGTCTTTGTGGATGGGGTGAGTCCTGAACATGAGATTGTTTTTCTGTTTATCATCAGTATCAGTCTATATAGGGCTTCATTGTGCTTCACTTCCTCCCCCCCATCTACAGGTGGACAGAGTTTGTGACAGAGAGTGTGTGTGTGTGTGTGTGTGTGTGTGTGTGTGTGTGTGTGTGTGTGCGTGTGTGTGTGCGTGTGCGTGTGCGTGTGCGTGTGCGTGTGTGTGTGTGTGTGTCTTTCATTTTCACTTGTACATGTCCTCTCAGCTTTTTGACATGCATTTGTTTCTTTTTATTTATTTTTCTGTCAGGATTCCTACTATGCCGTGAGTTTGGAGGATGGCCACTACGTTCTGCATGGTCGAGTAAACGGGGCTGACCTGGAGCCTAAAAGGAGCACCGTTAAAGTCACTCCCATGGTAAGGCCACGCATGAATGTCCCGAGAAAGACTGCTGTTCAGTTGAAACGCGTAGTAGGGGTTATCTATTAAAATAAAGGATTTTAATTTTTTTTTACCAAAATCTGAGCGCCTCGGATCCTTAAGACTACCACCTTCAACAAGGAGCGTACTGTTTTGGCCTTCTCATTTTGTGGATAGTCACAAGCTATGTACTGAAGCCCACACATGTATTGCACACTGACCAGTGGATGCATCTAAGGTGGATAGATTTGAAGTAGTCAAGTCAAGTAGCCTGATAAACCAGACTAAATGTGGGTGGCGCTGGTTCACCAGGCTACAAGTCAAGTGTATTTTATTGTCAAAAATCTATGTAACAGTGTTAGCACAGAAGTTTGAAATTGTGTTTGAGCAGTCTCCAATTCTCAGTTTAACTAAAACATATGAATAAGACATTGGCAATCTCTCTCTCTCTCTCTCTCACTCACTCACTCACTCACTCACTCACTCACTCACTCACTCACTCACTCACTCACTCACTCACTCACTCACTCACTCACTCACTCACACACACACACACACACACACACACACACACACACACACACACACACACACACACACACACACACACACACATACACACACACACACAGTGCAGTAAAAAAAAAACATAAAAACATACACATAGCCTACATTAATTATTTTACATTCTTTCTCTGACACATTCATTCACAACACACACACACGTACTTTCGTTCATACTTTGCAAGTATTATTGACTATTGTAACAGAATGTAACCTTTATTTGTGTCTTGTTCCACAGGTAGAAGAAGACTTCAGAATACACTTCAGTAAGACCAAAAAGGACATCAAAGTCATCTATAATTCCGTCCCTGTGCTGTCAGGCGAATATATTCCTCTAAACTTCAACCAGTACTTCGTCGGAGGTCTGCCTCAACACCTGCGAGAAAAGTAGGTGAACATACAATATGTAGAGCTCTTTTCCAAAATGAGATATATCCATTTTATAGAATGTTGGGAAATTTACATTTTTGTATTGGGCATTCCATTGAACAGCATTGCAAAATGCATTTTTATAGAGGTTTTAAAGTATGTTCTCAAAACATTTGAATAGCAAGAATTCACATATAGATGATAGGACCTCTTAACAGCCAATTCCAATATTATGCAGAAAGTCAAAAATGGTGGATATAGCGTTTTGGAAAAGAATGTAGAAAGCATGTGCAGTCTTTTGCTATGCATTGTCTTTCCTGCCAATTGTACATAGAAAAATAAGCCTATGTGTGTTCATTTAAAACTTCATATTTGTTAAATAGTTGAATGTATATATTGGAGTAACATTGTTGTGAGTGATGTAAAATATTTATTGTCTTTGTTCTTGCACAGGTTCAATATCCGAACCCAGCCACTGAAGGGCTGTGTAAAGACGGTGAAAGTCAACAACGGATTTGGGTCCTTCATAGATAGATCGGGCATCAGCAAGGGCTGTCCTGCCACTTTCCTGGTAAGAATCTGTGACATGTGTGACTTGAAAGTCTGGATGTGAGCTTAAGTTTGTTTTGATTTTTATATCGCCTCAAATTTAAAGCCAACGCACCACTAAACAATAACAGCCGATTTGATTTGAAAGCTCTGTCCTTGACTGTGGTTACTGGTAATTGTGATTGTGGATATATGGTTGGCCCATCTCACCTCATCTCTCCTCATCTCTCCTTCGCTTCACAGGAGTCCCGTCTGGTAGAGCTAAGCAAAGGAGGCTCCCTGGAGACAGAGGTCAGCACTGTCAGCCCGAACGGTGACATCATGGTGTCCCTAGGATTCCGAACCACCGAGCCCCACGGAACACTGATAACAAAGAACGAGCAGGTGAGTCAGACTTACCGGTATTACTGTGTATATTATAGCTGTGCAATATTTCAAATTTATATTGTGATATCAATATTGCTGTCAATATCAAATATCAAATTCAAACAGTATCAAATTCCATAATATCTAGTTGAAACAGTGTTTTTGTAATTTGTCTATACTGCCAAAAATGTAGGCTTATGCTAAGCACAATACATTGCCCTCCACTTGAGCCATTGCAAGCACAGAGCAAACTTGCTACCCAACACCCATGCAGAACACCACTGTGTGCTTCTGTACGGCCCTCCTCTCACACTGCTGATGGGAGGGAAGAATGTGAATTGTTTAGCACCATTATTTGTCTTTAAAAGAAATATCATCTAGAAAAAGTGATATCATGATGATATTGATTATTCTCAGAATCGAGCAGCCCTATTAAATAATATATATATGCCATATGTCATATATATATATATATCATTGGTCAGACCAGATGCCCTGACAAAACCACTCCATATTGTGTTGGTATATGTTTTAAATGTGTCATGGGTTAATTTTTTGGTTTACTTTGTTTCAACAGGCTAAAGGGCTACAGCTCACACTTGACGCTGGTCATGTAGTGCTGAAGGGCGGGGACCGTATTATCAGGTCCAAAAACAAATACGATGATGGAAAGTGGCATTATGTGACAGCCAAAAAGAATGGCCCAATGTAAGTACAATGGCAAACGCAGTTTTCAACATGGTTACATTTAGTGCTGTTGATCAATGGCATATCAGCTGTATATTGTGTACTCCTGTTTTCCTCTCAATAGTAACATCAACTTTTTTTCTATGTTCTTTTTAGGCTGGTAGTTGACGATACAGATGCTGGAGAGGAGCAAGCCAACGGGCAAACACCCAGTTTCTCCGGAACAAAAGTCATCCTAGGGAAAAACAACTTTGACGGGTGCATCACCAACCTATACACAAGAAGGTCAATATTCTGTCCATTCAAGTCTTCATTGCAGAGATGCCACGAGCATGCGCATCAGATGTTCTCTTAACCCCTTTGTGCAGAGCCTATGTTAGAAATGTACTGTCACTAAAATCATAATGCATATGTCTTAATTTGTTACTTAAGGCTCTCGGTAATGTCATAGCAATGTTGTAATGATGTACTAGAGTATTTTCAGCAAACCGTGAATAGGCCTGCTGGTGACCCCTTCGACGCAAAGAGGCTACTGGCATTTCTTTTTACAATTGTGTTGTGGATGAAACACCTTATTCACAGTGTTCCCCCTTGACTGTGTCTTGCAGGCCAGACCATCTGTATTATCCAGAGGACATGAGCAGCTTCAACAGAGCGGGCGCTGTGCACCTGGACACGTGCAGTGCCCAGATGCTACCAGAAGAGATGTTGGCCGGCCGTATCCATAACAACTCTCGAAAGGTGAGGGCCGTTTCCTTTGCTCAACGTTCGTTGAATGCAATAACTTCAACTGCAATAAATGTTCCTGTGTAGTCTAGTTGGTAACGTGCCTGTGCCTGTAACATTTCTAACGTGCCACTGATTCTTTTGCCAAAGCTATTTAATTCTACTGTACTGTACTCTTCAATAACATCTGATTTTTGCTTTAACTGTATTAGTTCTTAACATACTGCACCATTACATTATATTCTGAATTACACTGTAGTTCATCACTTCATTATGGGGTACAGTGAATTCTGAGCGATTTAATTGTCTAATTTCAATGCATTACATCCTTTTGATGCTCTTCGTCGACCCTGCATTTTAATGTCCTGATTGTTCACACCATTTTGTACTTTGTTTCCAGAGATGAAGAGACAGGAGGAGAGAGTGGCCTAATAAGACATTTCCAACTGCTTTCCCACCCTCATCCCCATTCCCACCTCCATCCACTTAAACAAATAAACTCTCATTTCAACTCATTCATCTCATCCATTTGCCTTTGTCTGTATACAGTAGACTTGTTTGGTTATTGTTTTGTTTGGATATTTCTTTTTAAAATATTCAGACATTTTGCACATGTTCCTTTTGAAGGATGCTTGGACAGCGCCTTGGGAAATGTTTAAAATCAACATTGTCTAAAGGTCACCGCCGGTCTTCGGTGAAAAGCATTCTAATATGTTTGACATATCAATAAACTGCTTGATATAATGTACGCCTAAGCAGTACTGAGCTTCCTGCTTCATTAAAAAGGGCTTTCAAGTCAATCACTTCGTTGATAATCCCCCTTTAAACATAACACAGTTCACCCTAAAGTTCTTCACAGACATAATTTTAAAAAAAAACTCCTTCTATACAGTACAGTATGTTCAAGACTACACACTACTTGTCACAGCCAAGTCATATATTTTATCAGCACAGATTCGGTACAGGTTCAACTTTAAATCGACTACATACAAAAATAAAAGCCATGTGTTTATAGATCACCAACAGGCCGAGCTGACAACATCTTTCACCTCCCTCATCCATGCCCCATGTATAAACCACCATCCTCTGTCATCATCACCCACACAACACAAGTACATGTTCATCCCCATGAAAAATATCACATCATTTTCATCCTAGTAATGCATTTCGGTAACACTGACGAAGAACTACATATTCACAGCTTTATAAACACTTTATGAATAATGAACTAATTATCAACAAAATGTTTACAAATGTTTATAAATGGGCAAGAAATACTATGTTAACACAGCAGACACAGCGCAGTCGCATCGGTCCTGGAAGTTTCTCCTCCAAAGGCAGGAAACCACATAAAACTCACACAGTAGAAGTTGATTCTCACTCCACTGTGCAGTCGTAATTTGGTTATTAGTCATTTGCAAACATTTGTAAATGCTTTGTTAAATGTTAATTATTATTAAATGCTAATAAAGTGTTTATAAAGCTGTGAATAGGGAGTTTATTCTTAAGTGTTACCTGCATTTCATTAACCATATAACTGAAATCAATGATTGTGTACATACAGTGGATCTAGTGGATGGAGTGAAGACCTGAAAGCCTTCAGCGTTATTCAAATCCATTCATACGTTTGAACACACACTGGCCTGTTGCCATATTGACAAATATTTTCCCAGATAGGCCTACATTAAATATAGCGCCATCTAAAATCAACTGGGAGGGGTGAAAAAGGACTGATAGTTGTTTCACCTCACAATTGAGCATTTACCTGTAATGCCAACCTGATGGCATCATCATGAAGACAGTGCTTAAAATATGTAAAGAATTTGTTTGTCGGACCGTATCAGAATTTACCACTCAGAGACCCACACACAGGGCAAGTCAGAGCCTGTGGCAGTGAGCACAGATGCAGAGATGTTTCTCGCAGGCCAAAGTGTGGCACACACTGAAAGATTCGGCGACCTGCCTGTTGTAGTGCAGAGGTGGGCTTCAGAAAACCAAAAGCCAACCGCATATTTATTTTGGAAGTGGATCTAAGGCAGATTATTGCACTACTTAGCTTATATCAACGATTGATCTGTGGTAACAGGTTATATAAGCAGAGAATATTACCATGTTTTTTGTTTGTTTGTTTTAAATGTCAATATAATCAAAATTTTTATAAATAGAAGACCAAAACCACACTGTAACTCCACGGGAATGCATAACTTACTCAGGGTTCAACACATGCTTGTCTAATGAACTTTAATTACAAGCTGCAACAAATGTATTATTATATAACATTATTCATTATTGTAATTATTATATAACATCATTATTATATAACATTTTCACAGTCCCACCATAGCTTTGTATTGTGAATACAATACAATATTAAAAGCCTGGCCCAAGAAATACATGTTTTTGATAAATACATATATATGTCATATACAAACCCATACAGTACAAAGCAGGGGATTTGGTGCCTCGCCCACCAAAAAGGCCTGAGGAAAATGTTATTATAAAAGCCTCTGTCTGACATGGCCCCAGGCAGAGTGCGGTTTAGTTTGGGTTGGGCATAGCGCAGGCAGCTGAGAGCACACCTCTCTGCTCTTGATGTTGATAAACATCTCAAATTCATCGCAATTAAATGTCTTGCTCCAAATTATCTTCATGGTTTCTGCACCTTGGCCTAAGAGAGTGTTCATGGTCACAATGAATGGTAGCACTTTCTTTTCATAAAAGTAATAAAGATGCCACAATATTATTTTTTATTGATGTTTGAATTATGCCAGAAGTGGCCAGCCCCTTAACAAGTGTATTGGTGTGTCGTACTTTCTTTCTTCTAAGTAATCTCTTTTCCACCAAATACAGGTTTTGAATCAACCCTTCTGTCATGTGCGTTTTTGTGATTTTTGTGTGATGTGAATGGAGGAAAACATAGCTGCAGATAATGAACTCCTCTGTTATTCCTGTTAGTAATGAGGTTCTTTGTATGTTTTCAAAGGACCAGAGTAAGGAGGTGGGTGAGAGCGGGTCAGACTGCTCCTTACCGGCACAGGTGAAACATGGGCATTTCTTTGGAGGGCTTGCCAGTGGCCTTACATACAAAGTCTCTGATCAAGACCTCCAAAACAAGTATGTGGACATTTGCCTTGTCGTTGTATTTCTGCTTATGACTGAAATATTTGTGCAATGATTCATCACTCTACAAATACCAGAGAGAGAAATTAAATTGTAAATAACTGAACGTTTTTCATTTAATTTAGGAATTCATGAGTTTACTCCGTGGCATATGATATTCAGAGCTCCCATTGCTAAAAGATATTGTGTCTGATATCTGAAAAACCATTTTGATCATATGACAAACTAATCTCTGTCACATTGTTTCAGAACTACCAGAAAAAATATGCCAGTTACGGTTTCACAACCAAGAAACAAGAGCTTAAACTTAACTTAAAGAATAACTGCTTCACAATTTGGTTTTAGACGTATAGACTAGAGAACACAATAGGTAAACATAATGGAAAACAAAAACAATGTGGCATATGCATATGTACAAGACAAAGTTATTTCTCAGTGTTTGCTGTTTTTTATTCATGGATTATTTTTTTAATTGTGATTTTGAAGACCCAGCTTCTCTGTGGATGTGAGAACCAAATCATCAGACGGCCTGCTGTTCTACGTCAGCTCCGATGGACCTGGACATCTAGCTCTCTACATGGCCCATGGAAGGATCAGATTGTCTGTGCGCCGCAAAATGGAAATCTTTAACAGGGAGAGATACAATGACGGAAAATGGCACACCGTAAGTAAACTAACTAACCATAATGACTCAAAGGTCAATATAATAGGCTACTGGCCAGCATTGTGCTGCTACAATGTTTCCTATTCTTTACAGGGAGTTCTTACCAGTACTTGAATGGTCCATGTTTGTAAATCCATTTTGGCTCTGTGCTAAATTTTGTTTGGCATTAGAAATAGGTGATTGTGGCCCTGCCATAGTCTAACGCTTGGGCACTGGGTTACTACACCGGCTACTCTAGCCCTAAAAAATATTTTAAAAATAAATAAATAGATGATTGTATATTGCCTGTCAATATCTGATCTCCTAGCGCCGGTTTGCCCCTAACAGGTGGTGTTTAGCCTGGAGAAGAGGAAGTTCCGCTTGCTGGTTGACGGCATCAGGGCCCAGGACGGACAGCTCAGCCCTGAGCACAGTGCAGACATGAAGCTCCTCTCACCACTACACCTTGGCAGTGCTCCCACCTCTTTACATCAGGAACTTAAGGTGATTTTTTGTTCTGTGTTCATGCATGGGCAGAAAAGTGCTGCTTTTGCAGGAACAGCTGCAATGCACAGAAACATTTGAACTCCCAATCCACATGACACTTCTTGGAGTCACAGCTTCTCAGAGTTGCAGCTCATTAATGGCACCCAGACATGCCAAAGCCTTCAGGATATTAAATATGTTCAGCTATTTAGAATAATTTATTCATTAAACTGTTAATTTATTTATTGTTTGTTTGTTTGTTTGTTTGTTTACATTTAAGTGGAAGAATCTGCCCAAGGAGAGTGTGGTTGGCTGTGTTCGTAATTTCAAGATGAATGGTGTGGCAGTGGGAGAGCCTGCCACCACTCATGGCGTTGGCCCCTGCTTTGACAGACAAACAGAAAACGGTGCTTATTTCTCAGGAAAAGGAGGATATGCCATTGCAAGTGAGTTGTTACACTATGATATTCTTCCGAATCAAAATCAAATAAAAAATATACAAATAGAAACAATCCACCATGACTGCTAAAAAAAGTCCTTTTAAAGTTAATATCTACTGTACGGCATTCAAAAGACACAGGGAAGTTTGAACATTGTGCTTATTGTTGTACTTGTATGAATGCTATGAAGTCTAGCTGAAGAGGTGCAGAACAGTATACTTTTTTTGTTTTGCCAGATGATTCCTTTGAAGTGGGTGAGAACTTCGACGTAGTGTTCGAGATGCGGCCCAGAAACCTAACTGGGCTTCTCCTTCATGTTGGCAATCACCACCACTTCAGTCTCTTCATGAGAGAAGGAGAGGTAAGCTTGTCAAGTTGACTAAATCTATGAATACTTAAGTTAAAGGGACACTGTGCAGGAAATGGTAAAAAAAAGGTACTGCAACTATGCTGCTCATTGAAACTGGGCTGCCTATTGCCAAATTTGATCTTTACATGAAAGTTTACTAAATAATAAACAAATATTTTCTAGTATGGTCCAGGTACAGTCATTTTTGCAGCTAAAAATGGCTATTTTTTTAAATTCAAAATGGCGGACCATGGAGAAGATCCCCCTTTTCATGTATGAAAATTGCAATTTTTCCAGTCATAATGAATACTTAGAATTTGATGCTGGTGGTAAGTATTCATGAAAAAGGTAACATTAGTGAATGGGCAGCATGAATTCTGGAAATAAACAACTAAAAATCTCACACAGTGTCCCTTTAATATTTACCTCATGCTGACCCGGGGTTGTTCTGGGCCGTATGTACAACCAGTTACAAACCATCTTTTATGTGGTATTAAGTTTTTTTAAAAAGACTCTCTGTGGGGTCCCCTCATATGTGGGGCCCTTGGTAACTCAGCCCTACTTCCCCTGCTACTTCCACACCCTGACACTGAACTCTAGTAAGGCTTTACAGGGAAGTGCATAACTGACTGAAATGTCTTTGCAGGTAGTGGCGCAGGTAAATGTAGGAGCAGGGACGTTCAGCGTTTCTGTGCGTCCAAAGCAATCGCTCTGTGATGGCGTCTTTCACCGAGTAGCAGGTACTCTACATTCAGACACGCAGCTCTTTTTTGTGTTTTGGATGATTGTGTTTAACATAACGCTCCTTTCAGTGGGCAAAAGATGTGTGCTCATCCTTCCTGTATGTTTTGTCTCTCAGTGATTAAGCAAAATAACGTTGTGGAGATGTATGTGGACACGGACGGATACCATACAATTGGTTCAGCATCTCCCCCAGCTACAATGACCAAAGGCCCTCTTTATGTGGGCGGCATTCCAGGTACAACCTCATTATTTTTTTTTTACTTTTTTTTTTCAAAGCTTCGTTTTTATATCTGTATATTACTAATAATGGCATATTATTCTCCAACTCCTTTCTCAAATGTTCTATGTACAGGCACTTTCAAGACTGTAGCATTACCTATAAGGACACCTTTCACGGGCTGTATGCAGAATATGTACATCAACGAAAAGCTGGTGGCATTTGAGAAGCTTCCCAAAGTCTTCGGCTCTGTGAACCTACGGGCGTGCCCTGCGGGGTGAGGGTGACGGCTGTGCAACACTCCTGCAGAACCCACACAGCAATGATTCTAGAGCATTTGGTTCTAGAATCTTTGCCCTGCAGCCCTTGTGACCTCACCAACCGAGTCCCAGATGTGACTGACTTCCGTAATGCAGGAGAACGAGGGAAAGAACTGTGATGTGCCCTCTCCCTCTCTTTCTCTAGGGATGAGATGCAAAGACTCTGCCCCTGGTGGAGAAGCGGTGAAGAACAGCTTGGAGACTCCATGTATTGATAGTGCTTCAGATGTTTTAGTATTTATTTTGAGAAACTCACTTTTTTGTTGTTGATTATTTTACTGTATGTTTCAAAATGGAGAAAAAGGTTGTTTGATATGCTCTCTTTTCATGAATGTTCCAAATGTAAAAGAGTCCTTGTAATGTTCTTGCAGATATTGAAATACACAAATGATGTCACTTGGAATTGAAATTATGAATTATATGAGAACAAAAAAATGTGTTTGGATTGTTAAGATAACCTCTACTACACAACCCTCAGATGGTCGGCCAGTGTAGTTAGTTAGCACGACTTGGCATGGAAAAGTAACCCCATCCTTCCTAACACTTCATCCAGACACACTAGAGACCGACCTAGCAGCCAGGCTGGCAAAGGGGTTAGTTGTCCAGGCCCCAGCCAGTGAGACAGTGGGTTCAGAATTGAGTCCTCATTACATTAAATGTATTGTGTGTGGAGAGGGCCTTTCAGATGATTTTGTCTTCTTGGCCCAGCCAAAGATCTCAGTTGCCCCCTGGCACACAGCTACCCACTCAATCAGATCAAAAATGCCATGTCTATCGATAAAGAATCCATGAACGAAGGCAATGAATTTGGTCCTCAAAAGAGTTCTGTTTTGGTTGAGATAAACATCTCCTGTCCTGTGCAGCACAGTGTGGGAAATTTAATGACGTTAAATTTGGCAAATAACAAGAGGGGCATTAAAGTGCTTTGACTGGGATTAACTCAAGAGAGCACGGAAATGGCATTTCACAGGGAGAAGCACATCCATCAAAGTACAGTACATCTCGAAACCATTCAGTGTGACATGACAGGTTTAAGTGCCATTCCACATGAAATACCAACCTTTTGCTTTGCCTTGAAAACGGCAATTTATGCTACTGTGTATCCCAACAGGCAAGCTCTTGGTGACAGCAAGCTATTGTGGCAATACACACTATGGTAGTGCATTGTTACTTTTTAAAAATATATACTGTAGTATTTATATATTATTTCACATCATCACCCACTAGGATTGCCACCTCTGTCTGACAAAAATCCCTGGACATTTGTAACTCGATTAACCCTTTTGCTCACAAGTAATGGCACCCTTCATTCATTGTCAAGGGGAAATATGGTTGACAGTTGGCAGCATCATTACTCACATGCTGCCATGCTGCCACTCATTCATAGTCTTTTACTGGGTTTGGCCTGTACTGGAGCACAGATGATAAGCAGCCTAAATGATGCACTGTTGACCAGAGGTGGAAGAAGTACTGAAGTTGTGTACTTAAGTAAAAGTAGAAGTACCCTGCGAAAAAATTACTCAAGTGAAAGTAAAAGTTGTACACCAAAAACGTACTTAAGTAAAAGTCCTAAGTACTAACTTTTAAATGTACTTTTCAGTACAAAAGTACAAGTAGGCCTACTCGCGCAATGGCTGTCTTTCTCCATGTCTACCTACTTGATCCAATAGGAAAAATTGTCTGCAACGGTTTTCGGCTCTATTTGAACATGACTATGGAGTCCTGTTAATGTTTTTAAAAGTATATTTTCTGTCTGGGTGTCAATTTGGAAGAGGGGCTTGGTCCCGCCTCCCTGCCCGCAGCTGAGGCTACTGAAATATCCACGAAACACAACAGGAAAACCTAGGATAAATGTAACTAGTAACAAAGTCTTCTCCTCGAAATGTAAGGAGTAGAAAGTACAAGTAATTGTCAAAAAATGTAATTGAGTAAAAGTAAAAGTCTGCATTTTTATTTTTACTCAAGTAAGTACAAATTCCAGAAAAAACTACTTAAGTACAGTAACGAAGTAAAAATACTTAGTTACGTTCCACCTCTGCTGTTGCCATAAGAGACTTGATTGTCTTTACTTATCAGGAAAAGACAGGAATATACATAGGGCATAAACATGCCTAGGGCATAGGCATATAGGCTACATATAGCATAGGCGTATGCATAGGCATAGACTGTAGAGTGAATTCCGGCATCTGCAACATTTATTTGGGTGTTCAGTTTCATTATTGACTATTTCCCTCACTAGAATGCTCCAGGGAACAATGGGAATCAGCCCTTTGTCAAAACACATCGTCAGAGGGGGTTTGTGATAAGATAGATGTGGACCGCTGTGCTTTTTTTTGTTTTTGTACCTAGTTGCTTTGGGGTTTTGTTTGTTTGTTTGTTTGTTTTTGGCACATGCCAACATGAGAGTTTTTTATCACACTGTATTGCAGGGTTATTCAATTAAAAGTCACCTAGGGCCAGTTTTTCAAATTTCCTCCAGTGAAGGGGCCGAACATAGAATCCGTATAACTGCGAGCAGCACACTGTCCGAGGTTAGGGTGCGAAACAAGCGGATAGCTTGCCAGAAAGAACAGATATTCACTTCTCTATTTCTTAGTAGCCTTAGGATGGTCTATTTATAACACTGTTTTAGATAAGATTTCACTTTCATGTGAATGCATGGTAGAGATATCCCCAACCTGAAGTGTTAGTGATCACAAGTTATGCACGTCCACAGATTGCATGTATTCGTTTTCATTGTGTGCTGACCTTATGGGGGGCCAGAACCTTGCCATCCAAGGGCCGCATTTGGCCCCAGGGCCGCCATTTGAATAGCCTTGCTGTATTGTCTAAATCACAAATAGATCAGTTGAACATCCTAACCACTTTCAACCCCTATTTAAAGAAAGATAGGTTACTCTAGTCGTCAGACAGGCTATTTTGTTGCATTGTTGTGATTAGCCAAACTTCACCATTCCAACAGGAGGACTTATCTTGTGCTGTTTCTATGATAAGGATTGGCGTGTGAGCCTGTAGGATTGGTTTAGTTGTTGACAGTTGAACTTCAGAGACTCATGATTACACACCATAGGCCTACATTTTGACGCCTCAGTCACTGGAGTTAACTTAACCATAATGCACAGACTTAAACCTTTCAGTTTATTTCTAAATAAAAATGAGTCAAATTACATAATGTCCTATTATATTGCTAGCATATGCCTGCAGTGGGGTGCACTCGCGAATTTAGAGTACAAAAGTAGGCGTATTGTAGGCCTAGAATAGAAAGGTATTTTTCTGTTCATTTAGTGGGAATTTTTTGTAATTACTACTGCGCTGCGGCCACGAGAGGCGCTCTTTTCCGTCTGCTTGCAGTCACTGGCTGCTTGCAGTCAGAGCGACTTCTGGAAATGAACTGCTAGCCAGCCCGCAGCATGTGCTACTGTCATGTTGGGGGAAATCTGCCTCACCAGACTCCCACCCTGACCCCCCACACACTCCAGAATGTCTGCATGTGAATAGGCAGATGACAGCACTGAAGTTAGAGGGATGTCTCTGGAATCGGGAGGATGATGTTTCGAACGAAGAGCAAAATATCTATGAATAATACGCATTTGCAAGCGGTGGTTTAAAGAAACAAAAAGATTCGCGGTTATTGTAGTCTACTTGGAAGACTTGCCGGGTGGGTGTGTGCAGTCGGCCGAAATCAATTGCTGTTGACTACCGCATTTTTATGACTAATTAGCCCGCTCTTTGGGGGAGAGAACTGTAGCAGCTACGTTTAAGCTGTTCGACTTTGAGAAAAATAATTATGGCTGGCCCCGAATCTGCCCAACAAGAGGTTGACGACAACGCGGAGCAGATTGACGACGCAGAGCTGGCATTGCAAGGAATAAATATGCTTCTGAACAACGGCTTCAAAGAAAGCGAGGAGCTGTTCCGAAAATACAGGTAAGGGATTTATGTAAGAGGATGGCATAAACATGCTGGCTGGGGTTTTTCTTTGTTGGAATCTAAACGCCTAGTTTGCCCCGCTGCTGTGTTGCTGATGAAGCTGGTTTGGGAAACTTTGCATTCGGACAAGAACAGCCAGTGTTAGCAAACTTAGTTATTCTGATTTCCCTGGCACACACACTACCCATGATTTAATTTGGTGTTAATTTGGAAGTCTCCTCTGCCCACTGATGTTTTGTAAGTGAGCGAATTGTTCGAAAGTGGAATCAGTGTAGGAATTTGGCATGGAACGGGTGCAGTTCATAACACAGGTTGCGTTAACTAATTGTTGTAGCATAATTGAAATAAAACTGAATAGTTCACTTTCTGTATGTATTCCCAGGTAATGGCAAACTAAGGCAACGATGCCTTGCATTGCTTATGAAATATGAATTTGCAGACCAATTAGCAGTGGTTTCTTGAAATGGCACTCCAGTGGTTACTTCCGCATTGATTGAACTCACTTTAAACTTGCCATACCATTGGCTACTTCACTTCCTGCATGCTACTGTCGTTTTTTTCTCTCCACCAGAGCCATACAGAGGGGAGAGTTACGCAATTGGAGGACCAGGAATTAAATGGCAGCTCCGCCTTTCAGCGAGATAAGGGTGTTCCTAAAGCGGCTGTCTTTCCATAGACTCAACATAGAACCACCACATTAACAGCCAAAAATAAGGACTAACGAACTATACTGCGGGGTAATCACCACAAATATGTAAACCAACAACTGTCTCGGTGGTGATAATCACAACAGTTTACCGTCTGTGATGTTTATCTTAAGTTATTACTATGAACAGCAAATCTTGTCATATTCCCTGCATTGCATTTGCTATGTGCTACGCCCACTGCTAGGAACTAACATTCGCAACGCTGAGCAGTACTGAGAAGCTAAAACGGCTAATTTAGCTAAAGAGGAAGTCGGCCTAAGCACACGGCGGAGATTGCCCGACTCTCCCTTCTGTATGGCTCTGCTCTCCACCATAGTGCTTGATGCTTATAACTTGATGGTCGAGTAATTGCACAAGCATGGCACAACACACCTTTCACAACATTGCAAAACAGCTGCTTTACAGTCCCTGAACTGGCTGGCTGGATGGTTGCTGACGTATATGAGCCCATCCTGTGCAATTATAGTCAAACTAGAAAAATTAACATTGCCCAAAATTTCACCAATTGAATTTGTGCAGTTGCAGAGTTTATAGTTCATATTTTAAAAATCACAGTTTTTTCCAGGCATGGGTGAAGGTTATTTGGGCATGGGCTTTGTCTGTTTGTGTGTTTTTTGTTTACACATTTAAATATCAACATTGTTAGTTAATCCCCAATCACTCTCTCCAGTGGCCACCCACCATGATGACCATTGACCACCACAATACTAAGTTAAAGGATCTGTTTGAAATGAGTTGTTTGGTGAGCCACTACCATAGTATGGATGAGACATCTATACTTGGCATTGTAAGTTGAAGCATGTGTTACCTAGGCTGTGTTTTGAGATATTTTGAGAGTGTCAGTTACCATACGAGTGTCACATTTGGAATTCATCTCTCTCTCTCTCTCTCTCTCTCTCTCTCTCTCTCTCTCTCTCTCTCTCTCTCTCTCTCTCTCTCTCTCTCTCTCTCTCTCTCTCTCTCTCTCTCTCTCTGTGCGCGCACGATCAATGGAGACAATCAATGTTCCATCTAGGTAGACTATAAACTTGAGTGGCTTGTGATAGATGAGCACTTAAGTCATTTTTAAGATGTGGACATGCTGAAACGGTTCAGTCATACTGGAATACAATATTGACAATAAGCATTTTAACATGTAATGTTTTTTTTCCAAGTAGTAATGTGTCTTTGGTTTCTAAATACAGCTCCAACTCTGACAACAGCTTTGCAGTGTGAGCATTTAACAAGTTTGCGAAATTCAATTTGGAGCAAAGAGTGCACCACCCATGTTGCACTACCAGTTGAGTTCAGACTCAGAGTGAAGCAACTGACGACACATTCTGGACTAATCTCAATGCAAGGCCTTCCAGTGGTCTGCAGTCTGTAATCGCCTCTTGGTCAAAGCTGAGACATGTGTTTGTTTGTAGTGAGGTGGCGGGCATCACTTTTTCATTGCCTAGCCAGCCTAAACGGAGAGAGAGACAGGGAAGGCTAAGCAAAATGACCTTAGGCCAGAATTGAACCCGGGTTGTTGCTGTTGCAGCCACGTTCGGACCAGCTTGCTTCTTGTTTAATCCAAATACTATTCATACAAAGAGACAGTAGCTATGAAACTTGATGATGATGATGATGACGATGACGATGATGATGAAGAAGGGTCAAAGACGTCCAAAATGAAATTGTCCCTCAGTGTAACGGATACCTTCTGCTGACTGTAACTGTAAAAAAACATGATTTTTAAATTGTTTCAAGTGAATGGATGACAGCCGAGGCTTTCATGAATTGACTGGAAAAATTAATAAATAAAAAGAGTAATGTTTTTTATATAGTTACAGTCAGCAAAAGGTATCCGTTACACCGAAGGACAATTTCATTTTGGACGTCTTTGACCCAGAAGATGATGAGAGACACAGTCACATTACATAATCTTGAATGCCTGAAGCGCTATCTGCTTGTCTGTTTGTAATCACAGAGTGGTGCTTTAGGTAGAAGATATTTAAAATCTTAATGGGTGTAGGAACTGATATTTGTGTGTTTGTATTTTTTTTCAATTAACTTTTTTCATCACTAGCCAAAATGGCTGGTAGATGTTAATCTTACTAGCCAAATACGTATACACTCCTTAATGGGTGAAAGCGGCTAGTAAGTTGGCGTTTTCTACCAGCCAAACTGAAATTTCACCAGCATTTGGCCAGTTGGCTGATATTAATTTAGAGTCCTGGTATGTACGTACCGGTATATGTAGTATGTATGTATGTATGTATGTATGCATGTGTGTTTATGTATTTATATTTATTTATTTGTTTATTTATTTGGTCTTACAGGAACTACAGCCCCCTGATGAGCTTTGGTGCCAGCTTTGTGAGCTTCCTGGTGAGTAGGATGTATGCTGCTAAAGATGGTACATTAAGTATTTGGAAAACAGCAGGAGTTAGAAGTTTGCATACCGTGTGTGGGAGAAGTTAGCCTGGGCGAAAGCGACTGTTGACTCGGTCAAACAGTCTGGCAAAAGCCAAGAGGAATCTGTATCCGTGGAGTGTGGGAGATGGTCTGATCTTACTCTGCCTTTTAAATTCATTGGAGTTCCGAATTCAATTAAAACCCATATTGTGCTTTATTAGCATGACTGTTAGGATATAGCTTTGAAAAAGCATGCACATAATAAAACAAGTGTGTGAATATAGTTACCTTAGCCAATCAGTAACAGACTTCGTGGGTGAGTTCTGTGTCACCACTCTCAACTGTTTGCTGAACCGAGCTGGGAAGCTTTTGCCAGACTAGGTGGGAGCCAAAATCTTTGGGTGGAGTAACTTGCATAGGATGGCATCGACTCGCCACTGGCTAGGGAGAAGTGGGTTTTTTAATGAATCACTGAGGTCACTGTTATGACTTTGTAGAAACAGTCAAGGCTGGAACAATAAAGGTGTGTGTGTGCATGCGTGCATGATTTTACGCTCATTATTACCCCTTCAGTGCACAAGCATACCTCAGGTTTTGTATTCTGTCTCATAGGCACTTGAAATGCAGAAACGTCTTCCCATACAGCTGAGGCATTTTGTTTTACCACTGATATGTGCAAATGTAATTATTAGGCTCGGCTGCACAAATTCAAACATCTGAAGCCTTAATCACGTTGGCCCGCTCGTGACCACTTGGCATTAATGGAATGTAACTAGGCAACATGGGTGGTCCAGGGGGCGGCTCACCTGCGGCTTGGTGACGCAGGCCCACAGCCTACCCCATGCTGCGGCCTAGATATGTGGCGTTCAGACTAATGAATTATACACAAAGGTGACTCACAAATAGATGGCTGGCTGCCTTCCTTTTCTTTCAATCTGCAGCTTCACAGTTGGTCATGGCAGAGTGAAATGCTGCAATCATGCTCCATGCTGTTAGTGTTATTTCAAACTTGGGAGTGCTCGCTGGCTTTATTGCGAAAAGGTACAGACTAGGGCATGATGCATAATAAGGTTGAGGTCTGCATATTAAACATGCTATTAAGCAAGCTTTTTTTCTTCTTTTTTTTTTTGGGGACACCATTTATTTATTTATGTTTGTGTGTTTGTTTGTTCACGAATCCCTGTGGGTGTTTTTTGCCTTTACCTTCATGCCTTCTATGTATTGGCTGAAAATCTTGTGCGTTGTTTTATGAAGGAGGGTCTGAGAGTGGCATCCATTTCTCGCATCTCACAATGACTTTATTTGCCAAATACACAAGTGTTTAAAGTAGATAAGTATGTACAGAGCTCTGAAATCAGTTACCTCGCCCTAGCAGCAACACTGATCCAACCCTACCTTTCCTTGAACCCATACGTTTTATACTAACATTGCTTTCATATCTAATCAATTGTGATTGTGTGTGCAGATGTCAAGGCGTTCCATTTTGTCCTTGGGTCGTCATAGTTACACACACATGAAAAGGGGGATCTTCTCTGTGGTCCGCCATCCTGACTTTCCAGAAATTGACATTTTTTGCTGTAAACTTACTGTACTGTACTAGTAAATATTAGTTTATTACACAGTAGATATGCAAATTTGGCAATAGACAGCAGCACTGTTTCACTGAGCAGCATAGTTGCAATACCTTCTCTGGCCACCATCCTACACAGGGCACCTTTTAAAGCTGCAGGGTGCTCCAGCTTCTCTGTTCGAATGCCTATGCCCTGTCTTGAAAAGAAGACAAATCTGCTGACTGTTGCTGCTCCCCAATTTCTTAACACACACCTACACATGACGAAGACTGTGTGAGGTCAAAGCGTTCTGTTAATAAATAAGTGAGCAGTAGGGTGCATCAAACGCCCCAACGTTTGAAAATCCTGCTCTGCTTTTGCAAAATTGTTCCTTTGGATTACCATAACGCCCATTAATGTTAAAGGGTGGCACAATATGCTTGAAATTTTGAATGGCAGTGGATGGGCTATTTTAGCAAAATCATTGAAAAGTGTGTTTTTACACTATTTTGGTCAAAACTAATAATTTTGAAGAATGCTCCAGTTCCCTTTGCACTTTCCCAGATTTGAAATTTTCTGTGTCTGTTTTTAGAGCCTTCCTTCAGGAGACCTAATTTCACTCTTTAGGCCCAATTTGCTAATCTTTTAGCCATGTTCGAACACCCATGTATCCATTATTTAGCCATTTTTAGGGGGTTTTGATGTCCTGGAGAAGTGGAAAGGCAACTGGAGCATTCTTCCAAATGACTGTCCTTACTGTTTTTGATCAAAACAGTCTCAAAATACACTTTGCACAGATTTAGCTAAAAATGCCCATTCACTACCATTCAAAATTTCAAGCCTAATGTGCCACCCTTAAACATCAAATTTCCTAGAAATTTACTAGGGAGTTATGATCGTGCAAAGAAAAAATGCTGCAAGAGCAGAGTGGGATATTGCAAAGTTTTCATTTTCGAGGGGCGTTTGATGCAACCTAGTGAGCAGTGCGGTATGCAGATTTTTCTTATTTACAATGTTTCTTTTTTATCTGTCACCTGTTTAAATTGGACGGACGGGCATTCTAAACACTACTTCTGTCCTGTCTACCCGTGCTATGCAGAACGCCATGATGACGTTTGAGGAGGAGAAGATGCAGCGGGCCTGCGAGGATCTCCACGCCACGGAGAAGCTGTGCGAGAGGGAGAACGCCGGTGTCATCGAGACCATCAAAAACAAGATCAAGAAGAAGGTAACATGCTTCTGCTTGCCTGTTGCAATGCTACAGGCATAATCTGTATGATCGAGTCCTCCTACTACGAAGAATGTCTGCAAAGTGTTAGGGGAAGAGTGCAATTAAATGCAAGCCCACAGACTGATGTCGGAGATGGGTAGATGGGTAGATAGGTAACTTAATCTCTATGTACAAAATGGGGTGAAATTATGGCTGGGTAGTGTGGTAGAATTTCACACACTGTCACACAAGAAACAAACATATCATACATAACAGAAGAAGTGACATTTGCACAACTATGGCAGAGATCAAGATAAAGTGCTAAGCTGGATAAGTGTGGTTTAAAGAGTGCATCAGAGTGCAGAGAGCATAATGTTGTGAAGATATGCCAGTCCCAGTCCATGCCTACTTCAAATGCTTGCCAAGTGCTGATATACGCTAGTATTTTGTCAGTTATAATTTTGCTAACAAAACAAACTAATACAAACCCCAAATCCATAGAAGTTGGGATACAAGGTAAATTGTGAATAATAACAAAATACTGCCATTTTCAAAACGTCTGATTCTTATATTAGATGAGGAATGGCAAAAAGAAAACACATAAGCCATCAAAACTGACCAAAATTATTGTTTTGGGGGATATTCATGAATATGTAACAGCAATAAGTCTCAAAAGAGTTGGGACGGGGAAAATAAAAGGCAGCAAAAGTCGAGGAAGACTAAAAACAAAACAAAAGACAGTACTTAACAGTTAAATACATTAACCGATGAGATGATTTTATATTAAAAAAACCTGTCTTAATTCCTATCTTGGAGCTGATTTAATCATCTTAAATGGTGGGTGTATTCCTTGTCATGTTTTGCAATGCTTTCCTTTCTGTAGTGCTTACAATGTGACAGGTCTTGACCAAAAACCCGCCATTTTATTACCTGCTGGTCCTTATGATTGAGTTAGTAGAGAGTGGAATTTGTCCTTACTATGTGGCAGAAATTGAAAATCCCCCTTCAAAATATAATGCATGAGTGGCTTTTCATGCTGTTTATAGCCCATTCATATCATTCAGCAGCACTGTATTTAACTCTACAGATGAGTGAGAACAACTTAACCAATACACTACTGCACCCCCATGCCATCATGGAGGCTGACTTTTGAAGTTAGCACTAACACAAGTTGGATGGTCCATTTTCACTGTAGCACAGGATGTGCAAGACTCTTTTATTTTCAAAAAGAATTGACTTCTGTAACTGCTGCTGCAGCAAAGGAGTTTCCCAAGTGTTCTGGGTCTATTTCAAGTGAGCTTGGGTGCATAGGAGAATGCTAAACCCCTCTATCATTGAAATGTTCGTCTTTGTTGTTTTATCTTATTTGGATGTTTATTACATTTCACTGATCCCCGTCCCAACGGTTGCAGTTATCAAATTAGAAATGAGTACATATGTCCCCCAAAACAATATTTTCCCTCGGTTTTATTACATATGGTCATGATAAGGTACATTAGTTAAGTCTTGGAAAAATTAGTAAAACATTGGCGACAATGGGGACATTAACAGCATACGTAGTGGTTTTGTCAGGGTGTTTTTCAATGCCAGTGAAGTCCATTTTTTGCAGGTATCACGTCTTATCATGCCCTGACAACTTGTCTCCATATTCATTTTTTGCCACTTCACATAGTTTAACATAACAACAATCAGATAACATTACTCTGAGACACTCATCATAGTTCTGCAATTCACTGACAATTCCCTTGTATTTTCCCCCAAATGTGTTTGGCGGCTGTCTGGTTATTGGTGATAACATGAGAAGTGTCCAATTTAGAGCATGGATACACATGTTCTGTTATTGTGTTGTCAGAGGAGGATGTGGTGGGGCCATTGTGTGGTATAAGCACATGTTTGTGCTGACTGGGGTTAGATATTGAGGAAGGATTACACTTTTCTGCCAATTATATGCTGAGCTCTGCTGAGCTCTGCAGTCTCTCTCTCTCTCTCTCTCTCTCTCTCTCTCTCTCTCTCGCTCTCCCTCTCTCTCTCTCTCTCTCTCTCTCTCTCTCTCTCTCTCTCTCTCTCTCTCTCTCTCTCCCTCCTTGTACAGATGGACTCTCAGAGATCAGAGCTGGCTGTGGTGGAACGCCTACAGAGGCAGATAATCGTTGCAGACTGCCAAGTGTATCTCGCTATTCTGTCCTTCGTCAAGCAGGAGCTGTCTTGTGAGTGAGCCTGGCTGGCCCTGCCCACTTCTGCTTCTGCCTCTTGTCTGCCCACTATCAGTTTTGTTTTGACATTTTAGAGTTTCTTTTTCAGTTAGGTGCCACTGTTTTGCAGACTGAGTGTGGTATAGCGACTAGAGAAAGCTATATGAGGAACCTACAGCATTGAACTAAGAGATATCCCCAGTTCCCCTTTTCACTAGTCTGTTTTCTCTTTCTGCTGGGTGTTGAAAGGCTGTCAGACGATACTCTCTAAATCTTCATGGCAGCCACACGGTTCCTGGAGAAACGGGAAGTGAGAGGGGCAGCAGTAGGCCCAGACAGTGTTGAGGGAGAATCTTAAATCTTTCATCCCTCATATCTGGCACGCAGGTTCATCAGTCTAGTTCATCAGTCTAGTCTGGTTCATGAACAGTCAGTGAGGATGATATTGAGCGTTCTAATTCAATAGACTATTGTCTGCTCCATCCTTTAATCCTAATTTGATTTTACAATGCCCCCGACTACGCCTGCATCTAGCTTCCTGGATGTGTGGTGTGCTCAGTGCTATGCTTATTTTAAAAGGAAGGGGAAGGTTTGAACTTAACTTGACTCGCAAACCTTTTCTAGTGACTTGTGACTGAGTATCTCCAGACATATTTATTAAGATAAGCATCAAGTCATGCTAGTCAAACACTGGGGCCTAATGCGTTTTATCTTGATGTATGAAAAATCTGTAATCCCAGATGTGCTTACTTAAGGCTTAAGTAGTTGATGTTATTTATTACTACCTTGAAATGTTATGACGGCAAGGTCTCTAACCTGTTTCTTCTACCACAAGGTGTTATTCTATTCTATTTTATTTTTAATTTATTTTTAGTATTTGTTACCCATCCAATGCCTGTGTCTCCCCAAAAAACATTTCCCTCAGCATACATCAAAGGGGGCTGGATCCTCCGCAAGGCCTGGAAGATGTACAACAAGTGCCACAGTGACATCAGCCAGCTGCAGGAAACCTACCAGAAGAGAAACCCCAGCTCCAGCCAGCAGGCCATGGCAGCAACGGCAGATCCGGCTGGCCCGGTAGCAGCTGCGACATCAGCAACCACATCATTAGCAGCAGCGACAGCATCGCCCTCTTCCTCCTCCTCTACCTCTTCCTCTCCATCCCACTCCGCGTCTGCCTCTGCCTCCGCCTCCACCTCCTCCGCCTCCTCCTACACCCCCACCCCCCAGCGGCTGCGAAGGCTGAGCCGGGTGAGTGTGGAGGCGCTGGGTCGCCTCATGGGCTCGGTCAGCTTCGGCTACGGCCTCTTCCACCTGTGCATCTCCATGATGCCACCGCACCTGCTGAAGATCATCAACCTGCTGGGCTTCCCCGGCGACCGGCACCAGGGGCTGTCCTCCCTCACCTACGCAAGCGAAAGTAAGGACATGAAGGCCCCTCTCGCTACGTGAGTAAAGGCAGGGCTGATAGTATTCAGGCTCCATGCCTGATATCAGGCTTGACAGAGTTTGCAAAAATAAAAACATTGATAATAATTAGCCATTAGGTTATTCTTATCTCAGAAAGTG
The DNA here is from genome assembly GCF_034702125.1 of Engraulis encrasicolus. Lineage (NCBI taxonomy): Eukaryota > Metazoa > Chordata > Actinopteri > Clupeiformes > Engraulidae > Engraulis > Engraulis encrasicolus. The sequence continues at coordinate 30,304,007 of NC_085872.1, forward strand.
TTACAGGTTCAGGGTTTTCTTCTACTATCAGGCTTGAATAATGGTCATACACAGGCCATTAATTGTTTGAATAATGTGTCAAAGTAGGTCTACGTTACGTCACTATGCAGTATCTTGTCGTCGTCGTTAGAGCAGGGAGAAAAGTTCAGGCTCTGGACTTTTTTTCACTATCACCCCTGCAAAGGTGTGAAAGATGCAGCGGCCGCCACATCGCACAGTGGCTGCAGTGATTTTATGATGGTGTTGGGGAGGGGGAGATTATGCCGATGAAATGTGTTGGACCTGCTATTGAGATGTTTACTGCAATTAGGATGGGAAGGCGTATCCACAGAATGACTCATTGGTGGGTGAAATTAGCAGTCATCAGGGTAACATGGAAATGAATGCGAAAGGTGATTTTCAACACACCGTATAAAGGGCATTTTGTGTCGTTGTTGAACAGTATGGAGACTGGGAGAACAGAGTGGAGACACTGTGGAGTAGTATAATCTACCTCCTAAAGTACAAAGAAAAATTATATCCATACAAGTGTGTGGTCCAAGATCGTAGACACTTGCACAGATTCTATTTGGTCAGTAGAATGAACTTAATACACATTTAAATGGATTGCTGTCAGGAAATTGTTCTGGATTGAACCGCAACCATGTTGTGCACTGCTAGCCATACAGTACTCTGTTGTATGAATGTTATCTTGCTGCTGAATTTAGAGTTTTTACTCAATAGGGCGTTTCTAAGTGTCTTTCTCCCGGGCTACAAACAGAAGTTCAGTAGTCATATGAGAGCAGTGCTGACAGAGAGAGTTCAGTTTCCCCATGCCCTCGAGGTGATAGTCAGACATTTATTTTTTTGTGTGTCAAAGAGGAAGGACTTAACGCTTGACTCATTTCACATGACACTTTGAGTGTTAGAAATACAATACAATAGCTAGAAATGCAATTGTGACACACACAGCCTTTCAAAAGTTACAAGTTTGTTGTTTCGTCATGTGTGCTTTTTCCCTTTGAGAATTAACAGTTGCAAACATAGTGAAGGGCTGTTTTGTACTGTATCCTCATTGTAGGCTGGCCCTCTTGTGGTACCACACGGTAGTGCAGCCCTTTTTTGCCATGGACTGCACAGACACCCAGGCCGGGCTGGTGGAGGCCAAGGACATTCTCCAGAGGAGGGAGGCAGTCTACCCCAACTCCTCCCTCTTCACCTTCTTCAGAGGCAGGGTGCACCGCTTAGAGGTGAGGCTATTTAACCCATTTTGTCCTAAGCCTTTTTTGGGAAAGGGTGCCCTCTACATATTAAATCCTAAATATCTCAGCCTCCGAAGCACATACAAACATGAAATGAGTTGCGTTTAAAAGCTAGAACCCTCATTTGCCGTAGAATGTGTTCATTAAGCTCTAACTTGCCCACATTTTTAACAAAACAGCTCAAATCTCAAGAACCTGAATTCAGCGTATACGTGTCTCCAGGACACAATGGGTTAAGGGGTGCATTTCTCGAGAGCGTAGTGTTAGCCAGTTAGCAACTTGAGTAGTTGCCAATTGGAAGTTAAAAGTAGCTAAACAAGTAAGCAACTATGGTTTCGAGAAATGCACCCCAGATTAGCAACTGTAACTAAATCATACAATAAAGCTCATATTTGCTGTTGTGGTAGTTGTAAATCCTGTATTGTTTCAGCGTATAGATTGTTTAGTTGTCAAAGACAAACTCTGTGTGTGTCACTGTGTGTTCCTTCCTCCTCAGTGTCAGATCAACAGTGCCTTGACGTCTTTTAACAATGCCTTGGAGCTGGCATCAGACCAGCGAGAGATCCAGCACGTGTGTTTGTATGAGATTGGTGAGTGATCCCTCCCCATGGAGATCTTGCACAACAGGCGGCTGACGGGCCAGCAGACTCATGGAGACATTAATTGCCATCCTCTCTGCCCTTTTCCAGGGTGGTGCAGCATGATTGAACTGCGATTCGATGACGCCTACAGAGCTTTTGACCGGCTGAGGACGGAGTCCCGTTGGGCGCAGTGTTACTATGCCTATTTGACTGGAGGTGAGGCGGGGGTTCTTGTAGATTACGTACATAACAAGCAGAGTGGTATACTAAGACGATCGTTCAGTAGTAAACCATCTAATAGAAGAGCCTGGAATCCTCTTTTTCTTAACTAAAGGATGCCTTCAGGTATATCTATTAGCAGGGTTATCGCTTCCTGTAGGTTAATTAAGCCTGGTGTATCACTCAACCATGATCTTAGTACAGTATACCCACCAGGTGTGTGTACCATTGTCATGAACAACAGGAGTAGGCTACATGTGGGTAGGATTCTGTGTAATTCACTAATATCCTTTTCTAACCTTTTAATGTTCTTTTCTGCCTCTGCTTGCTGTTGGTAGTGTGCCAGGGTGCCACGGGGGACACAGAAGGGGCAACAAACATATTTAAGGACATCCAGAAGATCCCGAGAAGGAAAAACAATCCGATTGAGCTCTTCTCCACAAGACGGGTACGTACCATAGTGTAGGGAATGTAGCAGTCACCTCCAAAAGTAACTTTACGTTGCATTTCACTTTTCTCTTCTGTCTGTGTACTTTCTGTGAATGAGAATGTTGCATGCAAGCCTGTGTGTTATGTATGAGCTTGTACATTTGATATAGACGTAAAAGTGTGTGCGTGTGTGTGCGTGTGCGTGTGTGTGTGTGTTTTTTATATTAACAGGCAGAGATACTGAGTAGGCAGTCTCCCACGCGAGAGCGCTGTACGCTGGCAGTGATCGAGGTGCTGTATCTGTGGAAGGCCCTGTCTGACAGCTCTACTTCCGCACTGCAGCGCATGAACCAAGGTACCACAAGCACGCAGGCATTAGCCTGCTTATTGCTACATTTTATTTTTATTTTTTGGGGGGGGCTTCTTATGTCTTTATTGTGTGACAGGACAGTTGTAGAGCGACAGGAAATAAGCAGGGAGAGAGACGGGGTGGGCTCGGCAAATGACCTTGGGCCGGGATGGAACCCGGGTCGGCGGTGTAGCAGTCGAGTGCCCAGCCAATTGAGCCACGACTGAGCCATTGCTACATTTTAAACCCTCAAAGAGAGTTCGATCTGGCCTGCTACTTTAACTTCTTTCTTAAACGCCTCTGCTTGTTACTGAACAACACTTTAACCAGGCTAAACCTGAGGCCTTTAAATTGCTAGATTTTGATTGGCTCCCATTCCTAAGGGTAGCAAAAGCATTTTAGATAGCGCGGTTTGCCAGAGACTACCGTGAAGTAAAAATTCATATAGCTTCACAGGTAGGATAGACGGGCCCAGGCTATGCAGGACTCACAAGGGTCTCTTCAGTTGTAACTCAGACATTACACTTTAAAGGTGGATCTGTAAGGTCTCATTCATATTCCAGGTATTACTTGATATTAAAAGAGGTAGCTGGTAATTTAAAAAAAATGAAAATGTATTGACAAGTTTAAGATCTGAAGGCTGTTGCCTATTTCTGTGCTGGTCACAAGAAGGATGTTATGCAGTAAGTATAGCATGCCTCCTTCACAAATCACCCAAACAAGACAGATTATGTGCTACCAAAGCCACAATTGAGTTGTTACAGAATCGCATAACAATCTTTAAACAATATTGCTTGGTATTTTGTTGAGTGATGTTTGTTGCCTGAATTAAAAATTGACCTTAACTCAATGTTCTTATAATGCCAGACAATGGATAGATAATGCTTCATTGCCCATCAACAAAAATGATGGTAGTTGTGATGGTAGCTCAGTCCAAGGAAATAGGGGAAAAGTAATAAAACAACTGACTGAGGCTATATCCAGTGGTGTAGTCTACATAGAACGCCCACTTCTAAATTTCAGGGATTTCAGTATACCCACTTAAAATTGATTGATCCATTGTTTGGAATAGCACAAATGTATACAGTATACCCACTTCAAAAATGCTCAAATATACAGTATACCCACCATAATAAAGTAGACTACACCACTGGCTGTATCAAGTGTACAAAATAACACCTGCCATGTTTTGACTTTTCAGTCCTGCAAGACACGGAGGGTGCTGCAAGCTCTGGTCTAAGACAACTGCTTCTTGGTGCCATACACAAATGCCAAGGCAATTCCAAAGAGGCTATTCGGGTAAATAATTGGCAATTCAGCTTGCGCTTGCAGTTAGATTTTTGTTATTCTGCTTAAACAATTTGCAATACCCACTGACATTCACAAAAAACAGCCTTAACTTAGAGAAATTAATGTATATATAAATCAATGATTGATGTGTATTTCTACTTCAGTGCTTTCAACTGGCTGCAAGAGACGAAGAGGGCCACCTGAGCAATTCCTATGTGCAGCCCTACTCATATTATGAGTTAGGTTGCATGCTGTTGGACAACCCTGAGGTGGGTGTATGTATGTGTTCATGCATGAGGGTTTTTTTCTCGTTTTGATTTGCCTGATATACCAAAGACAGGGTTTCTCATATTAAAGTGTTTATAGGTGAATTGAGATGTGCTTCATGTTTTTCCCCACAGTCTTCATCAAAGGGAAAAGGACTTCTACTGCATGCCAAGGTAATGATTTTCGTTTTTGTTTTTCTTTAAAGGTGCACTGTGTAAGATTTTTTTGTTGTTTATTTCCAGAATTCATGCTTCCCATTCACTAATGTTACCTTTTTCATGAATACTTACCATCACCATCAAATTCCAAGTATTCATTATGACTAGGAAAATTGCATTTTCCGTACATTAAAAGGGGGATCTTCTCCATGGTCCGAATTTCCAGAAATAGATTTTTTTTTAGCTTCCAAAATGAATATACTTGGACCATACTAGAAAATATTAGTTTATTACATAGGAAACTTTCATGAAAAGATCAAATTTGGCAATAGGCAACCCAGTTTCAATGAGCAGCATACAAAGTAGTTGCAGTACCTTTTTTGACCATTTCCTGCACAGCGCACCTTTTGCTCTGAATCATGGCTTGCAAATGCATTGTAAAGGCACCCATGCAAAGAGAACTGGTGGGATAAAATGAATGCATTTGAAGTAGTATCATTCAGCTCTGTGGTGTAACCGGTATTTATTTTGTGTGTGGTTTGTTGTTTGTGTGTCCATATTTTTCCAATTTTGAAGGAGGACTACGCTGGCTACGACTTTGAGAACCACCTCCATGTCCGAATCCACTCCGCCCTGGCCTCGCTGAGGGAGGCAGGGAGCCAGTGAGACCCATCCCTTCCAGTCCCTCCGGCCTAATGAACCCACACCTCCACCCATCCGACATCCTCTGCTCCACATTTTGACCTCCAGGCTTTATGCCGTGCAACTTTCTGAAGCCTAACTCCGGGACCACACTGCAGGCGGCAAAAGCAGCCAAGATGGCGGAAGTAACACCAGTCAATGGAACGTCTACATTTTTGTAATCCTTACCTTTGGTTGTCTGCTCCCCCTGATCGAACATTGAAAGTTTGACTTTTAGCCACTTTTGCTGCATGTAGTATGTTCAGTCCTGCAGAGTTTTCCAGCTATTTTAAGCTGTTTTTTTTCACCTTTAAACTGTTCATACAGCAAGACTACCAGAGCGGTACTGGTGGCTTGATGTGCCAGTCCTGTTGGAGCGAAGGACCACACGTTGATCCAAACTCCAAAGGACTTCAAAAGTGATCAAACTGTATCGCCAACAAGACTTTTTTTGTGCTGGGGAAAATGCATTTGTTACACTGTTATAATAACTTGCCGTCAGTTTGCCCAGTGGGCATTCCTTTAAGTGTTCTGTTAAACCTCTCTGGGTATCTTGCAGTACAGTATGTGCCACTGAGTCACTTTAATTTGCCAAGAGGCCTGTTTTAAGTTTTAGGAGAACTGCGAAACCATTCTCTTTGACATGCAGTGTTTTTTATTGTAAAGACAAGGTGGTGGAATGTTGGCAGAGGTCTCTGTGTGCCTGTGTGTGCGAGTGTGGACGTGTGTGTGTGCGTGCGTGTGTGCGTGTGTTTTAGTTACATATCCAAAAGCACATTACAGTTTACGTGATGGTCGGGTGTGTGTATCTCCTTTGGTACAGTTTTCTTACTTGTGTTTTAACTTTTTTTTCATGCCCTGTGAATATTCTTTGGGGAAAGATGTGTCTGTGTGTATTGAGAGGGAGGGTAAAGTCTATGTGGTATTTAGGGGTATCATGCTATTGACATTCTGAGTGGTTGGAAGAGGGAAGGTCTACAAGTGCCAAATCTGTATGGGGTGCTCAGGTCAGTTGTTCTTCCTCTTATCAAAGTGTCCATATCTATTGAGTCCTGATAATTGGGAAACTTGACCTTGAACACCTATTATTATGTTACAAAATCAGACTATTTCAGTTCTCTCTCTCTCTCTAGTGTTAAGCCAACTCTGAAAGGCAAAAGAACTGCTGGTAATGTGGCAATGTCTTGTTAATGATCTGATCTCATCCTCCATTTACTGTATGGCCGTGGTTATATGTGCTGGCAAGGGGAGGACTATTCTGAGGGAGTAATACAATGCTGTTTCACTACTTTTCCCCCTCAATTTGTACAAATTGATGAAAGGGATTGAGAATATTGTCCTAAAAATATTTTGTTCCCCATGTACTGTTATCTAGGTGTTCTTTTTCCTTTATTTTATTTATTTAATATAATGGGCTGAGCAGCTATTTTTCTTGTGGTTTTATTAACAATAAATTGATTTCCTTTGTTATCTTTGATATGCCTCTTGCAGTGATTGTCTACGTTCGTATAAATTGTCACTGTGACCCATCATCTTCTTTGACATTATAAAATCCATCATTGATGACACACTTTGACTTGAAAATGACCAGTTCAATTGCTCAAGATAAGAATGACTGAGGCGTTGTAATTTTCCCTAAATGTGACTTCCATGATAAAGAGTCCTTAAAGGTGCATTGGGTAAAATTGAGTCCAGAATAGGTATTGCAACTATGCTTCTCAACTTTTCATGAATATTTACTAGGTAATAAAGTAGTACTAGTATGACCAAAGTACAGTATGTTTTGCAGCTGCTATTTCTGGACATTCAAATGGACCATGGAGAATATCCCCTTTACATGCAGGAAAAGGTCATATTGAATACTTATATAATACTTATATAATACTTAATATTCATATTGAATAATTTGATGGGGGGGGGGGTGGGGAGGTACAATTTGTGAATGTGCCAGCATAAATTCTGGAAATGAACTACTGAAAATATTACACGGTGTACTTTTAAGGAAACAAAAAAAACTTTGACCACTGAATAGTATTATTTTCAAAATAATGATAAAGTAAGCTATTTTGTGGCTTCCGCATGGGAGATGGCGAACCTGATCGTTTTTCGATGTTGGGTTGTTGTAAAGTAATGTGCTAGGGTAGGCTACTCCATACAGATAGATTAGTTATTAGTACGAAGAGAAGTCGATTACTAATGTGACAGGCCTATCTCTTCCGGAATTGAAACGAGATCTCAATTGCTTGGTAGGGGTTCCGACAGAGCAAAACCAAAAAAAAGCCCTGCTAGGCGATATGATCAATGCGTGTCATTAATAATAGCGGTCTAATGTTGTCCTTTTAATCGGAATTGCATATAGATAGATGAGAGTCTCCACTTGCCACCCATGTGGGCGCATACGTGCTTTGCATGATGTGACATAGGATTATTAGCCTATTTCTACGGGTGTTTGACTCTGACAGTTCCTGTGCGCGCCGCGTTGTGTGCCATTATGACGCATGTCACAGTGGAACGTGGTGATCGCAGCAAGATACTGCATTCGGCTCGCCTCTTGCAACTGTCAGTTGCAGTTATTAACCTTGCCGGGGCAGGTGAGACCATTATTTCCACATCATGTCGAGCCACAATTCGAGCACTGGCAAATACCATGTTCCTGATGGACTCAGGCCCATGCTGGAGGGATTTACCAAAGCAGTGGTAAATAGCAAGCCACAGAATGTAAGACATTTTGGCGAAAAATACTTCAAGGCCCTTGGAACCTTCAGGGATGGTTAGTATACATTAGGCTACCATTTACATTCTTACTATTCATGTAACCACTCTGTCTTCATTATTTAAAGGGACACTGTGCAAGAAATGGTCAAAAAGGGTAGGCCTACTGCAATTATGCTGCTTATTGAAATTGGGCTGCCAATTGCCAAATTTGATCTTTACATGAAAGTTTACCTAGTATTAAACAAATATTTTCTAGTATGGTCCAAGTACAGTAATTTTTTCAGCTAAAAATGGCTATTTTTGGAAATTCAAAATGGCGGACCATGGAGAAGATCCCCCTATTCATGTATGAAAAGTGCAATTTTTCCAGTCATAATGAGTACTTAGAATTTGATGCTGGTGGTAAGTATTCATGAAAAAGGTAACATTAGTGAATGGGCAGCATGAATTCTGGAAATAAACAACTAAAAATCTCACACAGTGTCCCTTTAAGTCTGAACAGTTGGTAAATTAACTTAGTTGGTAAGCTATCTTAATGCGATTTATTCATCCAGAAAACCCTGGCTTGAGTTTCGAAGAGGTTTTGAAGGAATTCAAACGAGCAAGACCTGCTCTTTGTAAGTAGCCTGCTGTGAAGTTTAATCATTACACAATGCATAATATAGGCTACTATGAATACATAAATATGTGTTATAATCATCTTCATATTCATCCTATTCCCCTAGTTAAAAAGAAAGCCCATCCACCTTCGCCAGTCCAGTGCAAGGCTCAGAAGAGTTGGGAGGCAGGCCTACTGCTCTTTGAAGCCAGTGTCAACCAGGATGCACCTGTCCCTCTATTTCCTGCCGGTGACTCTGCAGCAAAAGACTCAGAGGCTCCTGATGGACAGGTGTTCCCTTCAGAGGGTGGTGAAGCTCTGACTGATAATGGTGACCTGGATGGGGTCATCTCTGCCAACATTGTCACCCTTTCGCCAGGCCCAATAACCCAGGAGTTGGCTGTCGACCTGGCAGTGTTTCGCAGGAAGACCACCCCCAAGAGTTCTCCACAACACAGCTCTAACACCAGCCAGAATGGGGAGTGCAGTGACACGGACGCACCATGCCAGCGCATCTGCTCAGCCCTTTTTGAACAGGTACCCCTTGATGTGATCGACATGGATGTGGACGCCGTCCTCATCAGGACAGCCACGCTGCCAAATGTGTCACAGATCATCGTTCAGTCCGAGGACGTGCCTGAGGTTATTGTGTTTCATGCTGACATTAAAATGTCCGACAGTAGACTTGACACTGAATGTGCAGCAGGTATGGATGCTACTGCTAAAACAGGAGAGAGCAGCGTCATGCCACCAACTATTCATGCACACTGTTGCCCTGACAACAGTGAGCCCATTATGGCAAGGACGGCCGACTCTGTGGAGATGATGATGTGCAGATGTGCCATGGAAAGTCCAAAGGTACAAGCCATTGCTAAAACAGAAGTGGATTCTGCCTCCCAGAAAAGTCTCATGTCTTTATCTCACCACATGGAGCAGTCAAACATGGCTGAACGTTTGATTTCCAACCAAGAACAGCAAGTTAGTGAAATTAATGTTTCTACTTCCCAGGAGAATGTGGTGCAAAACACAAGTTGTCAGTCCTATGCAGGCGACAGTCAAATTACCAAAGAGGACACAGCCTCTACAAATAGTCCTGCATCTCAGACATGTCTGTTATCAAGTGTTATCTCTGCAACAGAAGTCAACATTCTACCCGAATGTCCTGCCATGGAAGTTACCATGGCATCCATTAGTGCAACTCCCGAACCAGCAAGGATGGTCGGTTCTCAGGACAGTCTCATCTCGGGCTCCATTCCAGACTTTCCTTCTTCCGATGAGTGTGAACCAGCTATAGGTGTGGGGGAGACCAGCCGCTATGATTCACCTGCCACCGGAAAGACTAGCAGCTCTGCTCTGCCCACTGAAAAGACCAGCCATACTACCTTGTCTGTGGGTAAAACTAGCAGTACTGCTTTAGTCATGGAAAATACTAGTGCCACTGAAAAGACCAGCACTACTGATTTGCCTTTTGAAAAGACCAGCACCACTGCTTTACCTATTGAGAAGACCAGCTGCATTGATTTGGCTGTGGAGAAGATCAGCAGTACTACGTTAGTTTCGGAGAATATCAGTAGTACTGTTTTGCCCGTTGAAAAGACCAGCGATACTGCTTTACCACTTGAGAAAGTCAGCACCACTACGTTGCCCATTGAGAAAGCCAGCTACACTACTTTACCCATTGAGAAGGTCAGCACTACTGCTTTACCTATTCAGAAGATCAGCACTACTGTTTTACCGATTGAAAAGAGTAGCAGCACTGCTTTATCCATCGAGAAGAGCTCCACTGCTTTCCCCATTGAGAGCATCAACACCGCTGCATTGCCTACTGAGACCAGCTGCATAGAGAAGACCAGCACAACTGCTTTATCTATTGAGAAGGTCAGTACAGCTTCTTTACCTGTGGAGAAGACCAGTAGTACAACTATAGTTGTAGAAAGGACCAGTAGTACTGCTTTGCCTACTGAGAAAACCAGCTACACTGCTTTACCTATTGAGAAGGTCAGCACTACAGTTTTACCTGTGGAGAAGACCAGTAGTAGTTCTTTGGCTGTAGAGAGGACTAGTAATACTGCTTTGCATATTGAGAAAACCAGCTGCACTGCTTTACCTATTGAAAACACCAGTGCCGCTGCTTTACCTATCGAGCAGATCAGCACCAATGATTTTCCTGTGGAGAAGACCAGCTGTACTACTTTGGCTGTAGAGAGGACCAGTAGTACTGCTTTGGCTGCAGAGAGAACCAGTAGCACTGCTTTGGCTGTAGAGAGGACCAGTAGCACTGCTTTGGCTGCAGAGAGGACCAGTAGCACTGCTTTGGCTGCAGAGAGGACCAGTAGCACTGCTTTGGCTGTAGAGAGGACCAGCAGCACTGCTTTGGCTGCAGAGAGGACCAGTAGTACTGCTTTGCCTATCGAGAAAACCAGCTGCACTACTTTACCTATTGACGACGACACCAGTGCCACTACCTTATCTGTTGAGAAAGTCAGCACTACAGTTTTACCTTTGGAGAAGACTAGTAGTACTACATTGGCTGTAGAGAGGACCAGTAGTACTGCTTTGGCTGTAGAGAGGACCAGTAGCACTGCTTTGGCTGTAGAGAGGACCAGTAGTACTGCTTTGGCTGTAGAGAGGACCAGTAGTACTGCTTTGCCTATTGTGAAAACCAGCTGCACTGCTTTTCCTGTGGAGAGGACCAGCAGCACTGCTTTACCTATCGAGAACATCAGTGCTACTGCTTTACCTATCGAAAAGGTCAGCACTACAGTTTTACCTGTGGAGAAGACCAGTAGTACTTCTTTGGCTGTAGAGAGGACCAGTAATACTGCTTTGACTGCAGAGAGGACCAGTAATACTGCTTTGACTGCAGAGAGGACCAGTAATACTGCTTTGACTGCAGAGAGGACCAGCAGCACTGCTTTGGCTGTAGACAGGACCAGTAGCACTGCTTTGGCTGTAGAGAGGACCAGTAGTACTGCTTTGGCTATTGAGAAAACCAGCTACACTGCTTTACCTGTGGAGAGGACCAGCTGCACTGCTCTACCTGTGGAGAAGACCAGTAGTTCTACTTTGTCTGTGCAGAGGACCGGTGGTAGTACTTCTTTGCCTACTGGGAAAACCACTGACCTGCCTGTCATCAGCAAGACCAGCAGCAGCAACTTTCCTGTCATGGGCAAGAAAAGCAGCACTACTTCGCCTGTCTGCAAGGCCAGCAGCGGCTATTTGGTGAGCTGTCCTGTCGCGGCACAGGAGGAGGCAAAGGTCCCCATGTCAGCACGCATCCCGGACGCTGTGGACACTCAGCTGCCTGAAGAAGAGGAGATCAAGATCACAAATATATACAGCGCATCGTCTATGTGTACCAACAGCGCTCCACCAGTGGAGGTTCGGGTACCTTATTTGATGTATCTGCCTCTTCCACAAACAGTCACCCAAACAAATGCTGATGGCAAGGAGGTCACAGCCTCACCTTACGTCTGCATCCCTGTGGCCTCGGGGGATCTGTCTCGCACCCCCAGCCTCGGCCCGGCTACGGCCCCTCAAGTGTCGGCCAGTAGCTGCTTCCCTGGCGCTTATGTCCCATTCATTGACGTGCAGACCCCGAGTTCCACTGTGCCGTTGACACAGACCTCACAGGACCAGATGCAGACCTCCAGGCCATGGCAGCCCTTTGCTCAACACCAACAAACAACCCCTTTGGCAGGCGAGGGAACTGGCCCTGCGGCTCACAGCTCCGCCTATCTGCAGCAGCAGGCCCCGCCAGCAAGTGCACCCATTAACATCGGACACCAGCCTAACCTGGCTCACTATGGCTGTGCAAAACGTAAGGCCTTGTGAGGTATTCACAAATGTAACAAAAATGCAGTTATCATTATTATTAGTAGTAGTAGTACTAGTACTAAGCTTAGTTGTTGTAGGAGTAGTAGTAGTCGTAGTAGTAGGCCTAGTAATAGTAGTTGTGGTGGTGGTGGTGGTGGTAGTAGTGGCACAGTAATATTAAAAGTAGCAATAATGCATATTATTATTATTATTAATATTTAATGCAAGAAAGCAAATGTGGTAAAAATTTGTGTAATAATCTATAGCTTTTTCTGCCCCAGCTGCTCCCACCCTCTGCCCATGTGTGAGCCCGGCCAACCACTGGAGGCTGTGTCACCTGACCCACCCCACCGTGCAGGTGGCGGCTCCTCTGAGCTGCACCTACCAGTCCTCGCCAGCCATGTCCCAGTGTGGCCTGCCCCAGATAGCCAAAATCCCCATGTACCAGGACTGTGGGCTGTACTGCGGAGGCCTCGGCCACACACTTCACGTGAAGCCCTCCTGCGGAAACGCGCACGCTCACCACGACAGGGCGGAGGCCACCTCCTGTTCAGGCCATAACCTGGCCCCCGGCGGCACGCCTTGCTCAAGCTTCCCGTCCGAGCACGTGTTCGCCCACCAAGTATGCGCCCACCACGTGCAGTCCAGTGCCAACCAACATTGCCAGGCGATGTTCGCGACACAGCAGCAGCACCACGGCTCACACCACATGTGCGACATGGGAAAGGAAAGGCCAGGCAGCCGATGTGGTGGGGCCTACGGGAGCATCTGCAACCTGAGCAAGCCTGCTGCCCCATCCAGCTGCTGCTTGCACCAGGGGTCGACCACAAGGATATGCCATGGACATAGTATGTATGGCTTGATAATAGCAACAGAAAACACATAGGTAGCCCAGAACCAGGGGATCATGTGTGATGTGTTTTTTAACTAATGAGTGTGTTTTATGTGCTTTGTTTTGACAGACTAGGGGTGAACTCATCCTAGGCGTGACCCACTGAGATCCAAGGTAAAAAAAATAATTAAACCATCATTATACAAAGAAGTGTCATTATTAAATATCTTGCATATTGCTAACATTTCTTTGTCAAATGCATTGCAAACTTTTCATTTTTTGTGTTTTATTCACCTCTAGGTCTGCATGGAGGACATCATATACACTTGTACATGGAAGAAAAATCCTTAACTTTTTAATTTAGAAAGCTATTCAAAAGGAAAATAAAAAAGAAATCTGCATTGAAATTTTTGTTTTTGTCATATCAATGAATATCTATCAGTAGTCATATTCAATGGAAAACATTATAAATACACAGCATCACATAATTAGTTACACAAGTATGTGCAGTTCATGTGATTATGCAATGACTAGACCATCCTTTCTGAACTACATTTAAATAAGAAACTAAACTGGGTGGCAGGGGAGTAGAACACCTTGGCACCCTGACTAAGTTGGCTAGATAATAATCACAGTCATTACAGCAGCAGAAAAAAACAGACCCGTAGCTCAATGCTTGCTGCCCTAGTTATCTGCAATAATATGCTTGAAAGCAGGCAGAAGACGGTAGAGCTCATGCCAACAGTCTACAGCATATTTGGCAACACAGCCTGTACACTTCCATTAGTAGCTAGTAGGGAAGCCAACAGGTGAGGACAAAGGGGTCAGTTGTCCCGGGCCCAGATTTGGCTTCTCAGTACATTGCATGTTTTGGATTAGGGGCCCCACTTCGTCACGGGCCCGGCAAAAGCTGTCAGTGGCCCTGTTAACTAGGAGTGGAGGTTACACATATAGTGCATCCACCCTCATATGCTTGTAGGGTTATGCATTAATAGCCATGAATTAATAGCAGTCTCTGGACAGCGACATACAGTACATTCAATAGCTGAAGACTCAAAATGAGGGCTTATGGATAATTCAGTCACTTTCAGCATTCCTTAGTTGTGCCGTGCCTAGAAGTGAGTTCAGCAGCTAGTGAGGTTGTCATAGACACAGCTGATAGTACTTGCTTTACACTGGCATTCACAGATTGTGGCAAGAGGTGTGGAATACATTCTAATTTATTAATATGCAAATTGTGCTCATTTGTACATGTCATATGAACGTGTAAGGATCAGGAAGCACGCTCAACACCTTGTCTTCTTATACATTGCACTGGGTGCTTAACTTCGTCAATGAATGAACTCGAAATCGCCATTTCACACTGAAGAAAGGTGTAAGCCCGAAACGTCTGTGATGTGAGACGATTAAAAATGAAAAAAGAAATCTGATGAGTGTTCCTTTATTCACTTTCTTTTGAGATATGAACGTGTAAGCCATATGTTTTTTGTTTTTTTGTTTTTTTAACCCTCTTAATCAGCAAGGAGTATGTATGCATTGTTGTGCAGCAACATCTAAATTGTGGATGGCCTCTTAAGAAAATACAAGAATCTTCACAGCATTGGCCTCTGAGGACCATCAGCCCACCGGGAAATGCCCTGTATGCCTTTGTGCATACAAGTAATAATAGGCCATGCCCCTTCTGCACTTTCAGAGATGTACAGTAGGACCAATATTGTTCTAATAATGCTGCAGTTCATCAGCCTTTGTGTAGACGTATACGGGGAGGGAACTACCACAAATGAATGACCACAACGATACTGTACAAACACCACGTCTGAACACCTCTCCCAGTGGTTGAGGGTCCCAGACCTTTGCAGCATTTTGTTAGTGTAGAGCTGAAGGCTAGTTGGGGTATGCAGTAGCATGATAAAGTCAAGAAAAATCATGTCAAGGTATTAACTGCCATGGTAATTAAAATTAGTTTTGATGTGTTATACTAGGGATGTTAACTTGTTTGAGACCATTGAGCTAGGTGAACTGGTAAGATTAACCAATGATGCTTCATTAAAGGGACACTGTGCAGGAAATGGTCAAAAAAGGTACAGTACTGTGCTGCTCATTGAAACTGGGCTGCCTATTGCCAAATTTGATCTTTACATGAAAGTTTACCAAGTAATAAACAAATATTTTCTAGTATGGTCCAAGTACAGTAATTTTTGCAGCTAAAAATTGCTATTTTTGGAAATTCTAAATGGCGGACCATGGAGAAGATCCCCCTTTTCATGTATGAAAAGTGCAATTTTTCCAGTCATAATGAATACTTAGAATTTGATGCTGGTGGTAAGTATTCATGAAAAAGGTAACATTAGTCAATGGGCAGCATGAATTCTGGAAATAAACAACTAAAAATCTCACACAGTGCCCCTTTAACCTTTAAATGGGACACATTGTAGGGGTATGATGAGGGCTTTTGAGTATCTCATGTACAAAAGCATATTACAAAGGCAATAATTTGCCATAAACATCTGGCACTGGTTTAGTTTTCATGCTGCACACTGTCCACAGTAGAATGATTTACTTTCTTGCTGACATATTCCAAAAATGCATGTCCAATTCTCACTGAGCTAATCAATAAACAATGTGTTTGTACAGTATAGTACAACACCCCATAGTTGACTCCATAGTTGACTCAAATTGCTTCACCCCCCCCCCCCCACACACACACACACACACTACTGACTGTCAGAACTGAATTCCAAATTTGACACTTATATGGTCACTAGCACTAAGCATTCCATAATAATTCCTTAAATGCTTCGTTAACCTTCTGTGTCCGTTAAAACTCTCAAATTTGAATCCCAATTCAAGGCACTCCACAGCTGGGATGTATCTCAGAGCCTATAGTACACACACACACACACACACACACACACACACACACACACACACACACACACACACACACACACACACACACACACACACACACACACACACACACACATGTGCGCGCGCGTACACACAGAGACTGGCTCAGCTCGGCTCGTGTTCAGCCACAGCATGTAGGCACTCATGGTATGCATAATACATGTCAGCACTGCTTGATAGGCAAGGGTGAAAAGGTAAAGTTTTGAGTTCTGGTTTGAAGGTGGACAGTGAGGGGCATTGGTGGAGTGCAAGTGAGAGGATAATACAAAGTTTGTCTTTGGGTTCAGATGCCCTAGTATGAGACTGACATGAATGCACTGAATATGTATGTAATACTACACTTTGTACGTCACCTTTTTGAACGACTTATCACTGACAGTGTACACCTTGATAGGCTACATTATTCATTTTCAATCAATCAGACAAAATGTATTTCTATAGCACACCATCATACTCAACCACCATTCAAAGTGCTTCAAAAACCTACAACAACCCAACAAATTGATCAAACTTAGATGGAAATGAAGCTGTTTTATTGATCTAATTATTCATTTTGAAACAATGCACTGTTAGGGCATTTGTATAAAGTTCATTACAGTATTTGGCTGTAAAGTATTTTGCGGGGCTTTTCAGTGTGAGACAGTGCGAGAGTAGACAGGAAATGATTGGGAGAGAGAGATGGGGCAGGGCTGGGAAATGATCGGCCGGACTTGAACCAGGGTCCCTGTGGGCATGTAAGCCCGAACGTGGGGGGTTTAGCGCACTGCACCCCAGCGCCTCCACAGTCATAACTGTTTCATCAAGACATAACCAAAACAATACGACCCATACTAGACCCACATGTGCACTGAAATGTGTCTGTTCATATAGGTATAGCAAGACAAGGCAACCAAGGCAAAGGTATTGAGAACAATACATAAAAGAAGATATTCCACAGTCACCAGGAAGGATAATTTGCATCCCTGGGCCATGGAATAGTGAGGTCATTAGTATTCCAGAAGCTCTTACTGTGCCCTGTGACTGAAAAGAATGTAGTGTGTCACATCCATGATTATGACACCATCCACCAGTCATGGAATGACCAGTGTGGCAGCCAAAGGGCCAGGATGGAAGAAGAGAGGGTATGCTGTTTGTAAAATGCTTACAACATAAAATACAATAAAATACAGCATGTATTTGAATAGTACAGTATACAGTGAGATATTTCTGTAACACAGGCTACACTCATATATGAGTTTTGTTTATGTCCACATTGTCTTCTGTATGACCACATAATTATCTGTCCTATGTACTTTTAAGAGACTGTAGTTAAGGAGTTATGTTTTATGCCCTCTACAGAAAGCACCTTCAAATGGGATGCTGAATCCTCGGAAAACTCTTCTCATTCCATATGGCCTCAAGAACATGCTAAAATTCATCAGCCATGCAGTGTTGGTGGAAAAGCCCTCAAATGTTGCAGAATATGTGTCAGCATATTGCAATGAGCTTCTGAGCTTACGGAGAGGTAGGCCTACCCAGGATACATTTCAATATAATTCTGTTAATCACAGCTGTTCGGTTCTGACAATGTATGCTTCTGTTTCCATTGACAGAGCATCCTGACCTGCCCATTCATGATCTGATGACGCTTACACAATTCAGCCAAATTAAGGGTTATTTATATATTTACTTATACTTATTTACTTTGTTTTATTGTAAGCATATTATAATGTTCTGTGTAGAGTCTTCAATGTGTCGTCCCTCCAGGGTCATGTAGAAATAAGAAGAATGTCCGCACACTGCTCCCGTGTTGCTTTTTTATTTTTCTCAAGTGAGCGCTTTCGAGCTTTCGCTCTTCATCAGACTTGAAAACCCCCAAATCCCCAAACCACCGCGTGTGGTCTACAAGAGACAACCAAACCTCCGGAACATGCTTGTGAGGGCAGATTTACATACGCCTCATCCCCCCACACACTTTTTAAGTAACATTCAAGCAGGCAACTACAAGTGTGGAAACTGCCAACAATGCAACTTCACCAGTAAAACACACTCCTTTAACCACCCTCATACTGGAAAGAAATTTTACATCAAGGGAGTTATATCCTGTCTTACAAAAAATGTGATTTACATGCTCAAATGCCCATGTGGCTTGGCCTATGTGGGCAAGACCACAAGGGCACTTAAGACTAGGATAGCTGAGCACAGATGTGCCATACGCAACATGGACATGAAAAGTTCAGTGGCAGTCCACTTCAAAGAGGCCCGACATAATGTGTCTGCTCAAAAATACATGGGAATCGAGTTGGTAAGAATGCCTAGGAGGGGAGGCAATATTGACAACTTACTTCTCAAACGGGAACTGTACTGGATTTACACCCTGGATACTATGGCACCAAGGGGCATGAATGAGGACTTCAGCATTAAACCATTCCTGTAACAGGCCTAATGACTGTGTGATTGCCGGTTGTGTGTACGAAAAACCAAACTTAATAACACACACTACTGAATACTCTAAATGTTTTTTGGTTCTTCTGTTTGTCCTTTGAAAATGTGTAGGCCTATTAACTGTAATGAAGATTTTAACACAATGATGTACTGTAGTCTCCTTGATGATAATACCAACCTTGTGATTGGTTAGACACCTCATGTGTACTTGAATTTATGATGGCCATATGGCCTGATGTGTTCTCAAGTACTCTGGATGGATCTCTCTGTACACCCTAGACTTCATGAGCATACAATGATGTTTTGTTTTTTAAACTTAAAAGTAAATGCTTGTAGGTGTATATAAATATTCTGTATATATTTTGTAAATATGTTTGGACATTTGATAATGCCTCATGTATAATGTATTTGTAAATATTTCTGTACACTTTGGGAAGCACTTGGTATCTGGTGTAGGCCTACCATCCAATCGGAACCTGTTTGATGTAACATGTGATTCACTTTTCCTTTAAATATGACATGTGTCTACCTCAATTCAAGTCTGATGAAGAGCGAAAGCTCGAAAGCGCTCACTTGAGAAAAATAAAAAAGCAACACGGGAGCAGTGTGCGGACATTCTTCTTATTTCTACAATACTTTGGCCTTTTGTCATGCACCTGCGTCTTGGATGTGCGCACCACTAACCTACTGACGTCCCTCCAGGGTCACTAATTAATGTTGAATATGTCCTTGCCCAACCCCTAAAGCATCTACCACTTGCAAGTTATTATGTATCTCTACATACAATAATCAGCCATTTATCAGCGGAACTATTGTGGGAACATACAAGATATGACAATAAGTGTTAAATACCTTCACTACTTGCTTCTTATATGCCCTTTCACCCTTTTATCATCGTGTAGGACATGTTTTGCCAAGTTCTACCAGTCTAGCAGGCCTCCTTTCTGATGTATGTGACGATATCTCCTACACAAACATATATCCAAGTCACCAGCACTGTGAAAACCCTTCTGATAATGATGGAGACACAGACACAGAAGAGGTGGTATCTTTGGAAATCACGCCGGCTGAAAATACGGAAACAACAAACAGGTGGGAAAATTCCCTTTCCCCTGAGATGTCCATGCAAGTGGGTCAATCCATCAATGAAGAGACCAATGCACACTTCATAGAAGTGAAGAAGGAAATGGACGAGGAGGATGATGCTGATCCTCTTGTTCAGTCCGCAGTCTTTCTCAGGACAGAGCAGACGGTGGCCAATGCAAGCTCAGTCTTCATTGAAACCCTCAGACCGCCATCAAAGCCAATGATAATCATTCACTCAGACAACCTTCCTGATGTTATAGTGTTCAAAAAGAGTGAGCAACACCTTGCTCCGTCTTCTTCTCCCTCCAGTTCTAGACTGTCAGGTTCTCAGGCAAATATGTCCTCTGAAATGGCTGTTTTTCACAAGGTCCCTTCAGTGCAGGACGTAGCTATTTCACTAAAGCTTTTGGAGAAAACAGAAGCACTGGAGGATGAGGACCCTGAGACTTCGTTTACAAAGAAAAACATGAACTTCATGGAGCAAGTCAGGAGGATGGAAGGGCTTCAGTTGAAACAGCGAAAGGACCCAAAACCAAAAGTGTCCATCAAGACGGCAATTGCTGAGAGAGACAGATTGATGAGGAAGTTACTGCAGTCTCAGCAGAAAACAGGTACCAAACATGAGAATGCTGCATGTATAAGGACATCTGAATAGCCAGTGTGTGTGATAGTTTTAAGAAGTACTTTCATTTAGTGTATGTGTGAGAGCACAAGTTTTTTGTGTAGAAAGTAACAAGTTGTTATTTACTCCTCAGATACTGTGAAGCCAAAGATAATAGGTATCACAGTATCCAGAGGCATTGAAGAGGCCAACACTGAGGATCATACAAAAGGTCTCCCTAAAAATGAATTTCATTATTTTTGTTTTATTTACTGTATTGTTTCATTTACAATTTCACATTACTTTCATTTTATTTTCATTGCATGTTTTATCTGGATTATTTTATTACATTTTATTTTATTTGTTAGCCCACTATTTCAGTCCTTTTTGCTGTTACAGATGAGAAGCTGCTGGAGGCTGGTGAGATACCTCCTGTTAGGTCGGAGGGGGGCAATTCAAATCTGGACCCAGCCCTCCGGAACTCAGTTCAGCAGATCTGGACCCTATACCAGATGGGTGAAGAAGCTGCAGAAAATGAGTCATGCACAAGCCCCGCACTGATGGATCCTGACACCCATGCACCCACAGAGCATCATGACCAAAACACTATTTCAGGAGATTGTCTTCCAGACTCCTCACAAAGTCAGGAAGAGAGTGGGCAGTCACCCAATTTATGTGACACGTCTGGTGTCCAGATCATCAACACTCCCAATTATGTTCTTGTGAATGACGATGCAACTGAGCAGATGGGAAGTCAAGCCAGTGAATCATCTACTAGTGTGGGTAGAGAGAGACCCAAAAGTGCCATATCAAAGGACTGGGCAAAACAGTTTGTTTCAATATCTTTTCCCGTCGACACCTCGTGCACTGATGCCACAGGCAGTGGCCCCCTGTTCTTCAAGGTGCATTCTGATCAAGGGAACGTGGTCTGTTCACCAGTGGTTATCCGTGAGGTCAATCGCACAACTACAGTTGATCCGGATGGTGGGAGTGATGGTGTGAGAACTTCAGTGACCACTATGCAGTGGTCCATTGAAGTTAGTTTTAAAAAGTAGGTCGCTTTGAGATGAACTTAACATTCTGTTGTTAGAGATGTTTACTTGTGAAAGTTGTTTAGTTAATGATTGATTGATTCATCTGTTCTTTCAAAACAAACTAAAATTGACACATTTCCTTTTACAGGACAGAACAATTGCCAACATTTGAAAAACTAACGCCTGCTTGTAAACCAGATGATGAGCTTACCTTTTAAACAAAACAATTAAAGTGCCCTTATAATAAGAGTATTGCTGTGGGGATAAATAAATAATAAAAAAAGACATATTCGTCGGTGAACATTTTATTGAAGTTGTAGTGTTTCTATTGTTGGTATTGTTGTTTGCATTGTTAATGTTTTGTAATGCATAATAATAATGGTTGTTGTTGTCGTTGTTGTGGCTGTTATTATTATCATCATTATTAGTGTTATTATTATTATTATTAGGCTATTATTATTATTATGGGTCAAGCATAATGTTACAAAAGCCCCTTGGCAATTCTTTTGCGAGTTTTCGAACAAATGTTGGCGAGTAACCAAGCAGCGTTCAGCACGACCAAAGAAATCATTGTAGAATTTCAGAGACAAGACCCCTCACAGACCCCTCTCCATCGGCTCAGAGGTGGTGGAGTACCGACGGCTGAGGCTATCTGTGTCCTCAACAGCTTTAAATTCCAGGGGGTGACTGTGGCTGATGATCTGTCCTGGGGTACACAGATAGCCTCAGCCGTCGGTAAGGCCCAGCAAAGACTTAACTACCTGAGCAAGTTAAGGAGCAATCACATCCCCAGACCGCTGCTTGTGAACTTTTATAACTGTGCAATCAGCAACATTCTGAGGTATGGGTCCAGGTACTCAAACTCCACAAAAGCAGACCAGCAGGCACTCCACCGTGTGGTGAAAACAGCACCAAAAAAAAAAATCACTGGGACACTTCTCCCAGAGATAGGTACCATCGACACCACACGCTGTCTACGAAGAGTGCATACTGCATAACATTTTGCAGGATTGTCACCATCCTGCTTACAACCGGCTATATACAGGACTCTGGACTGGTGTTCTTCTGTGGTTATTTTAAAAGGATGGGCACTTTAGATCTTATTGATTTGTTCATATAAACATGGTAGTGTCTGTTTGTAGGTGGTGGTGGTGGTGGGGAGGGGGGTATTGTTGTGCAACTTTTAAAAATATCAACAGTACTGGGATTAACCTTGAATTGTGGGGAGGGGGATCTCATTTATTGATTGATTTACTTTATTAATTTGTTATTACTCATATTACTTTATTATTACTATATATGTATACTTAATAATATACTTTAATCCGGATCTATATAGATTTATATTTGACAAGGCCTAGCCAACTACTTTTACCTTGGCTACTACTAGGCGTACACTTGAAACTACGCAGTGTTGTTGCTCCACCCACAATTTCATTGTCTTCATTGGCAATGACGATAAACCAAAGATTAATCTCTATTCTTGGATTTAGATCGTCTCTGAATCTTTTCTGCCTACGACCACCCTGCGCTGCGGCTGGAGGTCTGGCCCGTTTGCACTCAAGTTCATTGGGCCAAACGAAAATAACTACGACTGAATTTGTAGAGCTCTCTTGAATTTGATCTAGTTGGCATAGGATTGTTTAACGTTTAGGCTAGACTACTTATTATGATTTAAAAGAATATTTGGGATTATTACCTGCTAGCGCCCAATTTGCGGTCAAGCGTAGGCTATAGGCCTACTAGGCTAGCAAATATTAGCTTGGACCAGATACTAGCCTACTCTAGGCCTAAATAGGTTGCTGTCCATGGTGCTGATCAATTCAACCTCACCGGTAAAATTCGGCTTAAAAAGACAGGGATAGCAATTATGCAATAATGTCCTGTTTTACAAAAAATAATAATTATAATATTAATAATAATTCGTCAAGGGTCTATCTACTGGCAAGATAAATTGAGTTGGTTAGGATATCGGTGATCTGTTCCAGCTCAGTCACTACGTCATCGAATATTCGGTCAGTGCATTTTTGGAGGTGAAGCCAGATTCTAGAGCTATGTTTGCCTGAAATCTCTGATTCGTAGAATAACAGTATCGCAGCAACATAAAACTAGGCTAAACATAAACAATGGCTGCTGAGTTGAAAATACCGAGTCACGCTATTAGGCCTATATATCACACAGCAAAGAGATGACATCTCTATAAACCTGCGGAAATCTTTCACTTTGTACAGAGTTTTTGGAGAGGAAATAGAATGTTTAAACGATACCCTCACTTGGTGCCCGTAGGCTTTCCTACGGTTCTAGAGGGCTTTGTGAAAGCAGCTATGAAGAAAAGACCAAGTAATATTGGAGTATTTGCTTGGTATTACTTCATGGAACTCATCGCCTATAAAGCAGGTAAACGTCTACAAAAATAGCCAATAGCCTAGCCAATAGGCTAGCTCCCCTAAAGTGTGTTGACTAGACGAGCTAAAGGCAATGTTTAAAAGCCTTTAGCCTAAGCTATGTATTTAATGCCATGTAGTAGATACAGTTGAGTTGAATAGTGTTACATAAAGTAAACAAAGTGCTTAGGCTACGCACCTAACAGCCTGCAGTGATTTGCATAGGCGTGGTGGTCCCTTGTAGGACAAGTTCCACCATAGCCTAGAGTAGACTTCAGTTCTACCCATCCTGTCCAGATTCTAGGTGCGGCAACATTTCAACGTTGTGCATTCTTTGTATGCTGTTCGTTTTCAGAAAACGAAACCTTCGACCTCAGTACACTTATTCAGGAGTTCCACAAGAACAAGGGTAAGTTGTTGCAGCCCCCCCTCCCCCCAACACACACGCACACGCACACACACACACACACACACACACACACACACACACACACACACACACACACACACACACACACACACACACACACACACACACACACACACACACACACACAGCCGCCCGTTAGCAAGGATTCTAACCTTAGTCTACTGCTCCCTCATTGAATCAGTCTTTACTTTCAGCATCTCCTCCTGGAACAACCAAATTGGTAACAAACCTAAAGTACATGTAGAGTGAATCAGGAAATCAAAGTAAATGGTCCTTATGTGAGCTGTACAGCTGTGCAGTGAACAGAAAAGCCAACGTGATCACTGAGGATCCCTCACCCCCTCCATCATTCCTGCCAACTGCTCCCATCAGGACGGGATACGCAACATGATCTCCAAAAATTCTGTGCTCCTGGACACAGATGTTAAAGTGGAAATGAAGCAGTGACCTAATATAGGGGTCTATAACACCAGTAAGATAAGTCAGCAAATATATATATATTTTTGAAGTCTGAAATTTAAGCCGTTAATAAAAAAATAAAGCACAAACACGTAACGTTTCTGTTAACGTTTCCAGCCAACAGCGGGTGACGTCACGCGAATGGTAGTCTCCTATTCTAACATTTGGGCCTTGCGTGGCTGATTATGAGCCAAATGAAGCAAGACTACGTGTTTGGGTGGGACAGAACAAATATGAGGCATGACAAGACATCCCATCAGACAAGACATCCCATCACATGAACCACAGGTAAACAAGCAGCTTTTTTGCTAAGGTGACAAGTCGCTAACACATTTTGGTATGAGCCAACATGATCACTATTCATAATCGTGCGATGTCGTGCAATGTTGCAGTTCCCTACCTTCATCTTCCGATGATTTCGCCAACATTTTCCAAGCACCTGAATTAGGCTACTTTGACATCTCCGTGCCCACGTTTATCGGTGTTATCCAGTCAACAATAATCCAAGGCAACAACGCTATTCCAGCCAGTTTGAGGATGCATCCGCGACTTCAATAACATAATAATTTACTACAATAGATGCAGCTACTTTAAGCATGCCATAACTTAATGTAGGCCATGTAATGATAGTTTAACGTGTCATTTCCCGTGGCATCAACTTCAAATCCCCAAAGCTCCTCCAACTCCGAGAGCGAGACGAGAGAGGGGATGGGAAAGCCACACACACAGGCTGCGTCCCTTCCCTTCACAAAGCTTTCCAAACTTCCGCCAATTTTGCAAGTTATTTTCTATTACTGAATTGAACCACATAGCCAACTTAAAGACATGGGCTATCAGATTAGCGTCCAACAATGCAGGAAAAAGACGTTATTGGTGACGGTCTGTCACTACAAACCTATGAGATCGAGCAGCCCCAGTCCTGACTCCTGTCCTATGGTGGATGCAATGGGTGGATGGCTGCAGCTATCCCACCATGCTCGTAGCAAAGGCTTTTTGACACAAAGTGATAATGACACTTGGCATTTCTCTTTCATCTGATAGTAGGTATATAACATAGAAAACCCAGGGACAATGTAAAATGAACCCCTCGTCCTTCTTCAATTTTACTGCCACGATTAGAGTCAGTTAGCGCTGTAGTTAGCACACGCTAACGTTAAGTGAATGGAAGGCTACATTAGCCACCAAGTTCTACCATTCGCGTTACGTAGGCGGCGAACATGGCTGCGCCCTTGTGGCGAAACTCGGTAATAACATGTCATTTTTCAGCAAAACTACTTAAAAGTGCAGTTCAATGAACATCCATTCGTTTATGAAAATAAATAAGCCGCCAAAAACTGATAATAGTTGTCAGTGCTTCATTTCCACTTTAAGGACACAAAATCCGTGTCCAGGAGCACGGATTTTGACAAAATTCCGTGCTGCTGGACACAGAATTATTTTCCGTGATGGACACACAGAATGTGCTCTCTATACTCCCACAGCTCTATTTTTCCACAGTCTTGTGTTTTCTCAGGATTTTTCTCATTTCAAATATTTTTTCTCAAAAAAATGTTTTCTTACCGACAGGTTAGGGTTAGGGATTGTTTTGGTCTGGGCACAGTTAGTTTTCTTTCAATCATTATATGAATTTGATAGCCTAGCAACTAACTGGAAAAGGTATTTCTCAAAAAATATGTCTTTAATGACAGGTTAAGGTTAGGGAATGTTTTGGTCAGGGCACAACTTAAATTGCTATAGCATTATTTTGTTTAGGATTAGCATTTGGTATGTATTTTCTAATGATAGAGTTAACACAGTGCTGTGGTAATAGCCTATAGAAAGCACTTCCGTGTGCCCATCACGGAAAACAATTCCGTGTCCAGGAGCACAGAATTTTTGGAGATCAGGCTGGGCTACGATAGGGTCTATATATCACTAGCACCCAAAAACCGATACAATATGTAACGGAGGCCAACTAGCAGAGTGTGGAATGGAACGTTAATAAACCTCCCCTCCAAAGCCATACAGTATTGGACTGGGCCTTAAGTCCAGCGGTATCGTGCTGTGACTCCCATTGACAAGGTGGCGAGTTCGAGACCCCAAGAGGGGACAGACTGCGCAGGAACACCTGGGGTTACAAATACATCCTTCATCCCTTCTGCTGTAGGCCTACTAACTCAACAGCACAAGATGACCATCACCATCACCAGCCAACCCAACCACCAACATATAGTATAGTACTGCCTTGTTTTGTCATATCTTGTTGAATGTCTTTGTGAATGACTGAAGCCACACCAAAATATTTTTTTTTTATTGTATCTTATCTTAATTTATCTTATCTTATCTTATCTTGTCTTGTCTGGTCTTGTCTTGTGATTTACTGACAACAAAATGTGCTCCAAACAGCTGACCGAATCAGTGGAAATGGATTTGAAGAGGAACTTAAGAAAAAGGGGTATACTGTCAGCTCCAATGTCAACCATGACTTCAATGAACTCATCATCAATGGAGAACTAGACTGGCTCTCATGGGATTCTACATCCAACAACCAACAAACCAACAACAACCATGTGCAAGTGCCCGTACCAAGTGTATCAGCTAGTTCCCCTGACACAAATAGGACTACTGGACGGTCCACTACAGAGACACGTCATAAAGTCCACCCAAAGGGAAATGAGAAAAAGAAGGATGAGGATGAGAAACGTGCCCCTTCAGCCCCATTGAAAGGGAGGAAAGAGACAGACGTCAGTGCCCAAAATGGGCAAAATGTGTCAATAACAAACACAGGTGAGAAGACTCGCGGGAAATTGAATGCGGGAGCAGCCGAATTTAATCCAATGATGATTCCACCAGTTCGGAGAACAAAATCAGCAGAGGCTCAGTCACCTAGAAAGATTAGCCCTGGTGACAGATCTAGTTTCCATCCAGTGCACAAAAACCCAATAAGACAAATAGGGGCAAAACAGGAAACAAAATCTACAGCATCTGGCATAAGTGGTGAGTTTGCTGTTTTGTGCATGATATGACAGTGTATGAATGATGACAATGATGATGATGATGATGATGAGGAGGAGGAGGAGGATGGTGTGTGTGTGTGTGTGTGTGTGTGTGTGTGTGTGTGTGTGTGTGTGTGTGTGTGTGTGTGTGTGTGTGTGTGTGTGTGTGTGCGTGCATGTGTGTGTGCGTGTGCGTGTATGCGTGTCACACTGTGTTACTTTAGTGTCGGTAGGTGTGCCACTGTATAGTGTTTTTTCAATCGAAGTAAGATTTGCTCACACTGATAAAATGTGGTTGGTATGTGTGCTTTTCCCCCTCAGGCACCGGGGCTGCCACAGCAGATCCCTCCAGCACCCCACACAGAGAAAGTCCTTTGGGCTCCAGCCATGGTGCCAAAGATCCTCCTCCTCCTAACAGCACACAACCACAACCTCAGCATCAGCTCCAGCCTGTCCAGCCCCCTGGAATACCCTATTGCCAGGAGCCGGATCCCTCCTGTCACCACCCTCCCCCTCCCTACGGCCCTGCTTGTGACGTCCATGGGTGGTGCGCCCCGGGGTGGTGTCCTCCACCATATTTACCCCCTTACCCTTGCTGGCCGCCTCCGGGACCTTGTGCGCAGGGCTGGGATGCCCACTGTGCTTGTAACATGTGGCCTTACTCGGGAAGTGGAGAGTTCGTATTAATAACCTGTCCACCATGCCTGTGTGCTACCTGCCAAGACCCATCCACGTCATGTCAAAGTTCCCCGAGTAAGTCCACCAGCCCACCTGACAATGCCCATACGGGGAACGAGCAACCCTGCCCAGGACTCCCCAAGTGCTACTACGTTCCTAAATTTGCCCCATTTCCATTTTGGCCTGGACCCATGTCTCAAGGGGATGGCGGAACACCTTCTTTGAATGCCTCAAATGGAACATTCCCATACTGCCCAAACTGAAGCATTCATCCCCAGTTAAAGCCAGCCGGTACGATATCAGTGCTTTTGTGTGAAAAGGGAAGATATAAAGATTGGTTTAAAAGCTTATTTACGTTATCTGTATTTTTAAATCATTTTGGTGTTAAAGCTTGGTTTTACAGTAATCAAAGAGAGTCTGCCTATGTACTTCAACCTTTCAATAATTAATCTTAAATTTGCAATCCATTTAATGATGGTAGTTCTTAATTACAGTCTAAACTTTAAATAGGAAATGTACGACTTATTAAATATGTCCTGGGGACTTGCTATTAATTAATTTTAATTGTTATAATTTAAAACTGAAATGGCCTCAATATACAGTTCAACGGAGAAGCTTTATACAGCGATGCCTTTTATCTGTGTTTTCCTATCCCTGTGTGTTGTTGTTAAGTCTTGTTTGCTGAAGATTTTGGGAAGAAAAGACACATCATTTCATTATTTTCTGAATATTTTATTTTAAATAAAGTTCTGATAAACTCCACAAGTGGGTAATTTTGTGTCGTTCACTTGTTCTATTTTGTTTTATTTCATCCATTTTATATTCTATTATACAGTTAGGGCCAGAAATATTTGGACAGCAACACAATTATCATCCTTTTCCACCCTATACCCCACCACAATGGATTTGAAATAAAACAAACAAGCTGTGCATTAACTGTAGACTCTCAGCGTTAATGTGAGGGTGTTGAAATCCATATCGCATAAACAGGAATGAAATGGCAACGTTTTTTGTGTGTGTTGCCCACTTTTCAAGGGATCAAAAGTAATTGGACAGTAGGCTTCTCAGCTATTTCCCAGTCAGATGTGTGTTATTCCCTTACTACACCATCACCAAGATGTCAATACAAGGTCTTAGAGTTCATTTGAAGTGTTCCATTTGCATTTCCATATATTTTTACGGAATATCCATGAGATCCAAATTCCACCTGTCACCATCAGTGATGCAAGCCATCATAAGGTTGAACAAAATCAAAAGAGATGGGGAAACATTGAATATGACTAATTCAAGAGTTCAGAATGTTGGAAAAAATAAATACCAGAGCAACACCAAATTACCTGGCAGACATGGAAGACAAATGCTGTGGATGACAGACAATATTCTGTATCTGGTGAACAAAAACCCATCTCCCAACAGTTGGCCAGATGTAGAACAGTGTCCAGGTGAACAGTGGATACATGTCCAAGGCAACAATCAAGAAAAAGATCAAGAACATTGAGGAACACTTCACCATAGGAAATACAGAGGGTTTACTAAAAGATGTAAATTACTGATTGCATCAGAAATAGCAATACCAGATTTGGCTTTGCCAAACAACGTCTTAAAAAGACTGTATAGGTCTTGAGCTACATCCTATGGACAGAGGAGACAAAAATCATCTTGTACAAGGGTAATGGGAAGAAATGAGTATAGAGAAGGGAAGGAACTGCTCATGATTCAAAGCATACCACCCAAACAGTGAATCATGGTGATGGTAGTGTCATGGTGTGGGCATGCATATCTGTCAATACTATTTTCCCCTATTTTCCCCTATTTATTGATGATGAGGACTACAGACAAAAGCCACAGGATGAATTCTGAAGATTTTCAGGCTATATTATCATGTCATATTAAACCTAATGGTTCTGAACTCATTGGACAATGCTTCACAGTGCAGATGGACAATGACCCAAAGCTTCATCTGAAAGCCACTAAGCCATTTCTACCCCAAAAAAGTGGAATATTATTCAATGGCCCAGTCAATCACCTCACCTGAGTACGGTTGGGCAAGCATTTCGCTTGCTGGAGGCAAAACTGAAGGGAAAATACCCTAAGAATAAGCAGGAACTGAAGACTGTTGCAATAGAGCTCACCATAGCATCACCACAGATAAAACCAAGTGTCTATTGATGTCTATGGATTGCAAATTACAGGCTGTAACTGACTGGAAAGTATTTGCAACCAAATAATTAAAAATTGAAAGTTTGATGTATAAATACTAGACTGTCCAATTACTTTTGGTCCCTTAAAAATGGGGTGGCACTGATAGAAAATGTCATAATTCCTTTACAGTTCACTTGATTTGGACGCAAACACCCTCCTATTAAAGCTGAAAGTCTGCTGTTAATGTACATATCGTTTGTTTCATTTCAAATCTATTGGGATGGTGTACAGCACCAAAAAGATGAAAATTGTGCAGATGTCCAAATATTTATGGCCCTAACTGTATGTATTATTATATTTGAAATCTTAATTATTTTTCTTCATTGTAGACCCGATTTTGCAAATTAGGCAGCACCGTCACCTTAGGAAGTCATTATTTTATTGTGACGTCAGCTATAGTCGCAGGCTGATGAATTACCGTTGTTCCACCTTTGAAAGACCAGTGTTGAGGACACCTCGGCGGACCACTTGGTCCTTTGAAAGGTGTGTGTGTGTGTATCGGAGGTATTTAGGGTGTATTTTATGGGGAAAGGATACTAATTATTCGGTATATTTTTATATTCTATGATTGCATAGGGTATTGACCTTGCCTAAGTTAACTGATTTTGTATGCTGATACATTTGGAATTGTCAGATGGCTGAATGGAAGGTGTCTCGCCCAACACTCCTGATTCCGTACGGTGTGAGGAGTTTCCTTGAAAGTGTATGTCGTGCTTATCGTATTGAAGACCCACGAGACATTAGACAATTTTTGGCCGATTATTGCAAGGATCTCCTAGAGAACAGAGATCGTAAGTCCCGGCGAATAAATTAGCAATAGCTCTTTTATTCTTGCTGAAATAGTAGGCTATTGCTAAACTAACCAGTTGAATTTATTTACTTTTGTTCTTTTATTATTGTGCTGACACACAGGTTCTCCCTCCAAAGACCTTAAACAAGCCATACGTATTTACCAAAAAATGCGAGGTAATGCAACAGATTTCAAATCACTTAGGCCTACTTTTACTGCATTCTAACAACCATTTGTAGTATATTATACAGGGAAGCCAACAGGGGTCACTTGTCCCGGGCCCAGGGAGAGAGGGGGTGCAGAATTGGATCCTTATTACATATTGTAGCGAAGGGGAGTAGAGTTGCCCAGCTGGGACTCGAATCCAGACCTTCTGGGGTAGTAAACCTGGGCTCTGACCGCTACACCAAGGAGCCTGGCTCTTTACTACCCCAGTTTAGAGAGCCCCAGTTTACTACCCCAGAAGGTCTGGGTTCAAGTCCCAGCTGGGCAACTCTACTCCCCTTCGCTACACATATTATGAATTGGGTTTGGGGCCTTTCAGATTTCTTTGTCCCGGGCCCAGTCAAAGCTAGCCGGGATCCGCCCTACTGTTGACGCAACATCTGAAGTCTATGAAAATCAGGCAGAGTCAAAGCTGTCAGCGGCCCTGATATTATATGTATAGGCCTACTGAGGAACCTTAACTTTTGGGACGTTAGAGGTAGTCTGCAGCTGCACAGTGAATTCTATAATTCTATTCTCTAATGTGTCTATGGTCCCACAGCCCATTGGTCCCACATCACTAAGACTTTTAACATTAATTTTTAGGCCCATTTGTCCCACAGCCCATTGGTCCCACAGCTTATATCTGCTGGCCCATGTTCCCACATTTCTAGGAATGTATTCAAATGTAGGCCCTATGTTCCATGGCGGGGAGAAAGCATGTTCTCTTAGTTTACCCGGAAATGTGGGAACTGGGAACGTGGAGTTGTGGAACATGGCCTATATTTGAACAATTTCTTGGAAATGTGGGAACATGAAGCAGCAAGAGGCTGTGGGACCAACAGGCTGTGGGACCAATGGGCTGTCGGACCATAGAGCCAACCCCGAATTCTGCAGTGTTATTCAACACCAACATCGACTTTTAACAATCACAGTGTTGGTACAGCTCTTTCAGTGTTGAATTAACTCAGTACTCCAACATTTGCTGTGCACTTAAGTCCCATTATCTGTGGCAGCGTTATTGGGATGTAGTCATATTAGGCTACTCATTTAAGAATTAATTGGATAATTGGACTTTTCCATGACAATTTAAAGCTTTTGTAAAATCCCCATCATAAAATGATCTTGCATCAACTCTTTAGATATTTTTGCTCATTGTAAGCTCTAAGTTTCAAATAACATTTGTAATTTCTCATCTTCTTTCACCCTCAGAGCGTGACCAAGTTACAATTAAAAGTTGGTCACCTCAAGATTCTCCCAATGAGCCCATAACCCCTTCACCATTTGGAGAGCAAGCAGAGATATGTGAAGATGATGATGAGGAGGAGGATGAGGAGGATGATGAGGATGAGAGGTCTTGCCCTGCTGTATCAGTGAGCATTGTCAGCTGCCGCCTTACCCACGACGCTTGGAAAAACTGTGAGACTATGTATGATGATCAGGCGCCTCTTGAGTCACCCGGTCCGGTTAGCTCTGGCGATATTCCCGCCGCCAGAGTTCTGTCTGCTGTGTTCAGGAAGGTTCCATCGAGAAGTGACTCCTTCACTGAGACCCAGGGAGCAGTTTTGATCGACTCTGCGAGTGCGCCACCAGACGATGTCATTGTAGTTCACTCAGAAAATCTGCCGAATGCAATAGTGTTTCACGTGGATAGCCACCCCTCCTCTGCTTCGTCTGTGAGGTCTTGTGCCTCCAAGACTCAGTCTCTAACCGATGCAAAAGTTACTGAAGAATGTGGTGTAGAGGTGGCCCAGGATCCAGTAGTGGTGTTTGAGAGAGTTCTATTCACAGATGAGTATCAGTCTTCGTCGCTTGTGGAACGTGATGAGCCTCAGAGTTTAGAGGTCACAGATCAACCTTTGACCTCAGTGGAGGGAGATCAGTCCTCAGGGACCCCCCTGGGGATGGAATCAGACGTGCAGACCCTGACAGGTATGTCTATGACACACACACACACACACACACACACACACACACACACACACACACACACACACACACACACACACACACACACACACACACACACCTATGAAAAGCGACCAGTATTCATTTTGAATTAACAACTAAAACCGTATAGCCTACACACTCTTGACTGTACATATTGACTATAACTGTGCATTTACAGATATATCATCATCAATGTCTACTTTGTACTTTCTTTCTGTCGTTTCTTTCTTTCTTTCAGCTCCAGTTGTAGTCAAACAGGCCTCTCCAAAGCGTAGTCTGGTCAGGGTGTACTCTGCTCACCTGGTGAACCCAGAAGACAGGAAAGGATCAAGTCAGCCAGACAAAAAACCATCACCTGCGCCTTCTTCAAAGACATCCCTGACAAGCATGTTTTTATTTCTAAATATGATCTATTGGGATTTGAAGTGGTTTGTTATAATTATACTGTTAAACATTCAGTAATGGGTTGACTTGCTGAGTGATCACTTACATTATTCACCATCTGAAGGTGTGATCGCAGACTACGTCCCTGCTGTGGCAGATATAAAATAAACTAAGGGGTGTAAGGCGCTCAACTCAAACAAAGTGAACAACTGGGTGCTCATTCCTGGAGAATATATGAATTAAATAAAGAGCAGGACAGCACTCCAAATGTTGTGGTTTATTGCCCGTCAGACGTTTCGGGGTTAATCTTCTTCAGTGTCGGGCAATCAGAATGGGTGAAATGTTTGCCCAACACTGAAGAAGGTTAACCCCGAAACGTCTGACGGGCAATAAACCACAAAACTTGGAGTGCTGTCCTGCTCTTTATTTAATGCAGATATAAAACAAACATGCATACACAGAAAATGTTGCGGTGTTAATTCAACACTAGTTCATTTAAGTCCAAATGATGTCAAACCAACTGTCCAAGTGTTAAATGAGCACTGCAGAATTTACTGTGTATGGATATGATAACATAACTTTCCCCTCTCTGTCGCTTGGTTGCCATTAATAGCGACACTTCAACCCTTTTGTGTTTGAACTGTAATGCTAGTATATTATCATTGACACGGTAACATGCAATTTGCCCACAGCTCAAAAGTGATTGTTTCAACTACGGTATGTTTCCCCTTCTCCTTTCAGATACACCTGAGACTGCAGAGTCAGTGATGGAAAGGGTGTCTACTGCCAACACTGAGGAGAGGGAAGAGCCAGTTTGTCAAGAAGCATCACAAGATGGTTTGGGCAGGGTGAGTCCTGCCACAAGTCCTATTCTGATGGAGGCGACCGGGTTTGCTGATGCCCAAGAGCAGGTTGTGGACGCGTCGCAAACAGCTCCCCCAGTGGAAACAGCAGCCCATGCCACTTCCCCAATTGAGAAATACACCCTGATCGGATGTCAGCTCTACGATGAATGCCTGGATGCAGCTGTAGGGATGATAACTAAAGACTCTTCCCACAGTTCACCAGTTCCTGGAGATGAAACTGGCCACGGAGTGTATTTAGAGACAGACACTGTTACAGGTCAGAGAGCCTTTGGTAAATTAAGTGCAGTGGTGCTCATACCTTTATTGTTGGAATGAATTCTGAGGTAAATACCACTAACATTGACCAACTCCAGGTGTAACTGAAGAGGATGACTTTGTATGTCTGCATCTGCCATCGCCGCCACCCGACACACCACAGGACAACTCAGTAGACTCCCCCCCTCTAGCAGGTAAACTAATAACCATACCCATGCCCAAGTATTTACAAATATTATCATATTATCAACACTGGGATCTATAATGCTTAAATCATGCTCATGGGGCCATGAAAGCTGATATCACCATTTTGAAACAAATTTTGTTGGTGCCTGGAAAGATGAGGAAGTGGAATAGTAAACCCTACCTAGCATACTATGTGTTACAAAAATAAAGATACAAATACTGATAACCTTGTACTTGCAGCTAATACACTGTTTAAATCGTGTTGTGGGAGGCATTGCACATTCAGTGTTGGTATTTGCTTTTATTTTTCTTTCAGAGTCACTTCAGACTGCGACGATGGCGTTTGAGAGCGCTACACCTGATGTTATTGTGGAGAGCGAAGAAACTGTAGCTCATGAACAATCTGCAAATACTGCCGAGGCATCAGATATATCAGCTGAGTCCCCAGCATTCACCACAGCTGAAAGCACTGAAATCGGTATCAACACAATGGAATGCTGTCCATCCGAGGCATCACAAGATGCATCATCGCTAGAGACTATGGCAGACTGCGCAGCAGTGTCACCTGTGACCCACGTAGAGCCTGAGTTTTACAGTTCACCAGATGATGCAACAAGTCCATCCGATGGGGCATGCACACCAACAACAGACACAGAGGCTGTCACTGTTTCCTGCGTACATCATGTGGATGACAATGTCACAGACACAGAGAAAACAGCAGATGTAATGACATCCGTGGATTCTTCTAAGACACCTGTTTCACCAGGTAACTAGCCAGTTGCAATCTAGCATGTTTGTCTGCAGTGGGGATTTAAATATCATCAGATCGCCTTTTTAACCCCTCTAAGACATGGTACGGCCCCTGTTATGAATTAGCTGTTACCAGAATGCAATGACCAATTAAGTTAATGCCCTGTGCACTGTCATAGTGGTGTAGCAGTACGGTTCAGTTTTTTTCTGTGACTATTGCACGTTCTAATGCTTTTTTTAAATTTATGTAATATAACTATTTATATGTATTATCAAGTACATGAATGTAAACCAAACCAACAACGGGGTTCTCTAAAAATATGGAAGTGCAGGTCTTCGGAAATGGAGTTAGGGGGTTTTGCATCTGAACTCTTCATTTCTTTGTCACTTTGCAGATGTCATTCATGAGACTTGTGAATGCCTCAGATCCAGCCCTATCCCTGAGGC
Organism: Engraulis encrasicolus; assembly: GCF_034702125.1. Lineage (NCBI taxonomy): Eukaryota > Metazoa > Chordata > Actinopteri > Clupeiformes > Engraulidae > Engraulis > Engraulis encrasicolus. The sequence goes on from NC_085872.1 coordinate 30,340,198, forward strand.
AATGGCACAGCTTGACTGCTCAGGGAACACCTGTACTGAATGCCCCGAAACACAAGCATCTCCATCAGAGCCAGTGGGAGTGGCAAGTCCAGAATGTGTGGTGGAACCACCCAGATGTCCAGTGCAGGAGAACACGATAGAGTCAGTGGCTGAGCATGACTCTGGTTACATAGCTGAGTCTATATCAGACAACTCAGAACCATCAGATATAAAGGAAGACCAAGTGGCGAAGAAGGAGGCGTCAAGCACACTGGAAGAACTAGAATGCACTATTCTTCCAAGCCCTGCTGATGAGGATATTGCTGCCACAGCATATTGCCCTTTCTCTGTGAAGGAGAACAGTGTTGAGACAGCAACGCAGAAACCATCTGCTACTGAAGTTGCTCTCAGTGCTACTCCTCCGCCTGCCGAAGTACTACGGCCCCCTGTCCCGTCCAAAGGCCCAGACAGCGACAACCGTGCAGAGTGCTCAGAGACTGAAGAGAGCACTGGGCTCCAAGTGGATGTTGTTGAGCCTGTGTCAGCAAGATATTCTGCATGCAAAATCACAGAGCTGCTGACGTCAGAACCAGTGGAGGACTGTGGGCAGAAGAGCGTGCCTCTCGTCAGCACTCCCAGCGAGGAGCGTATGAGTGGAACAGGCCCTGCTTCACCCACACTGGAACCAGTTGTGGCACACATGCAGTGCCCATGCGCCATCTCTGGATCAGGTGAAGTGTGAAATAACGTGTGTGTGAGCTGAAGGCAGTTTTGCAGATTGATATGCATATACAGTAGATACTTTGAGGGGTTTAGTGATTAATGTAAAAAATAGTAATCATATTTAATCATAAATAAGGAATTTTGTAATGAGACAATATTGTAGTGACTGAATTAGAACAGATTTATACTGAATATAATGGTCCATACCATACCAATATGCATAGCCCCTTAACCCATTGATGCCTGATGTTGCCTTGCGCAACATTAGCCCTGGCGCCTGGAGCTGCATTACGCAACATTCAGGCTCATGAGATTTGAGACAACTTTATGAAAAATCTCTGTTTGTTTGAGATGAATGAACACATTCTAATGAAAGATGAGGGTCTTAGCGTTTAAATGCAACTTAGTGCATATTTTTATGTGCTTCAGAAGCTGAGATATTTAGGTTTTTATAGGCTGAGGGCAGCTTTTCTTAAAAAGGGCTCAGGCATTCAGCACCCTCTTTTGCAGGTGCCTTAGGCGTCAATGGGTTAATGCACGCTGTACCTCCAGTGGCACACCAGCACTGTAATAGTAATTGAAAAGTTAACTACCATAGTACTACAATACTATTCCATAACACAGGGCCTTTAGTAATGCACTACGACTTGGTCATTGCCATTCTGGTAACAGCAAATGTATAATACCATGTCTTAACGGGTTAAGACTAATATGTTGGTTGCTGTTGCAGATGAACCTGAGGTGTGTGAAGTAGAGTCTCGTTTACCTGGCAGCCCAGGACTAGGCACAGAAGAAGAACCTGCAGTTGAAAAGCCTGCTGTAGATGAAGCCCTCAGTGCCACACCCGCCATCCCCGCGTCACCCCCTGTGATGGCACACCTGCCAGTAGAACGTCCTTGCAAATCTCCAATCCAGAAACTTTTTGAAGACCTGAAAATAGCGGAGATTGTTGTTCCCGAGCAGACAGAGTTTGTGTCAGCCGGAGGCGTGGTAGAGGCCGGGCAGGCTTCTCCTGACCGGCTGAGCCAAGAGGCTGTGTCTGGCAACAAGGTGAATGATGATGTGAGGGCGGTTATGGAGGCACCAGTACCTGCACCAGCAGCTGTGCCGGTAGAGCCTCTCCCCAGACCCGCCGTAACTTCCGACAGCTTTGAAGCTTTGATGTCCTCAGAGAGCTGCGCACGGGTGATCTCTCCGATGCTGGAACACACCATGATACTGAAGAGCCTCGTTGCCAATTCTGTCCAGAGAAATTCGGTTTCAATACCAGCACCTGCAGAAAGGGCGATGTCTCCAGCCCTTTCGAGAAAGGGCTCTGCAATGTCAGGTGAGTGACAAACTATTTGGCCCGAATAGAATGCCCTCACTGGCACCAAAGTAGTTACTTTGACACATCCAAAACAAAATCACAATGTGTTTTTTGTTTTGTTTGCACAGGTTCTGTGTCTGTCCACAATCAGTTCTCGGGGCTGGCTTTGGGGCAGAGTGCCGCAGGTGGCGAGGAGAGGCCACAGAGATACAGCTTGGACAGCAGCAACATCACCTGGCCTCCCGCTGCATCGCCAAGCAACAATGTGGCCAATGGGAGTATCCAAGGTACAGTGATTCTGACCTCAGTGGGTATCTGCTAGAATTATCCCTGACATTTTACCGTGATCAAATTGAATCATCTAGCATGGTGTCTGATTTAAATGGTCAATTATATATTTTTAGATTTATAATGTTTAGCAATCCAAAAATAAGTCTAAGGTTGAGAAAAATATTGTACCTTAATGATACGTACATAGTAAAATCTTGCCACATGTGTACCTTGATGTTTATTGCCTGTCTCATACATCAAATGATTGTCTTTCTCTCTCTTTAAAAAAATCAGATAATGCACAGCAAGACAACAACGACAATACTACGGGGCAGAGGGGAAGAGGAAGCCCATCAAACAACGATTCTGTCATCCAGTCCTCAGTTAACCAGATGTGGACTCTGTTCCACCTGCCCCACGTCAGCGAGGATGGCACCTTCTCCACTGAGATCCTGACGCAGCCCCCATTCAATGGCAGTGCCTACATCCGCTCCTTCGGACCGGGCCACGTGCTGCTGGCCAAGAGGTCCCCTACGCCCTCCCAGGATGACCTGCGCACGGCTACTGGGGGCACTCCAGAGCACCTGACGCAGGCCTCCAACCTCCAATACCAGGAGCATCATCCTCATAACCAGCAGAGACCTCTGCACGACGTGGGCCCCGCAGTGAAGGATGCGACCGAGTTCTTGCAACCAACATCCGCCTCCGGCAAGGGCACCTTGGAGATCAGTCTCCCCAACTTCCTACTGTGCATTGACAACGGCCAGCAGGCCACACCGCTCATGGGATCAACCCTCCCGGTTCCCGCCCAGGCGGTCAGGGTGAGGCGAGATGAGGCCTCGGGCCTCCTGGCTTTCACCGTACCCATGGAGAGCGTGAGCAGCTCGCAGAGCAGGAAACGCCAGGTCCAGTTCCTGCCCATCACCACCGAGCAGGGCCAGAGCGTCTACTCCCCCGCCGTGCTGAGGATAGTCACCCATCCTCCTGACCAGCCCCCGAAGTGAGTTGGGGGTTGTTGGTATTCATAGAGCAAGATTAGCGTGGCCTACCATTATTTGAGACCCACTCTGAGAGCCAGGGCAAATAAAATAGAGATGTATGATCATTTTTGGATTATTTTTTGTTTTTTCTTGTCCTCTGTCACCGAGTGTAAGTTTTTTTTTTTTTAATGAAAGTGTGAGCTTAATGTAATGGAATTCAGTATATTCTTTTTGTGCAATAGTGCATTCAAAATGATGAGACAAGCATGGGAATTCAGTTGATATTAAGCCTTTATTTAGCAACGATAGAAACATTTTATTTTTTAAAACTTTGCTACATGGTATTAACAAAGAATGAGATAAGTTACGAACAAACACATTTCAGGCCATAAAGACCTCATCTAAATGTTATCGTACAATTCATATGAACACTTTTCACAGCAGCTACATGTCAAGGATCAGTGAGTTGCCTTCAGTGCATGGATCAACCACTAAGGGGGGGGGCAGAGGGAAGCTTTGTGTGCGACAACATTTTTTGCATAGTACAGGGAGAACATTGTTTTTATTTTGTATTACAATGGTAATACTCAGCATTTCTTTTTAAAGCTGAAATTCAAACTCAAATTTCTACTAATATACATTTGTAGAATGGCAGCTGATTAGCATGTTATGTGCTGAATTAAGAAATCATAGCCAGAAGATTTCTTGAGGGACAATTGATGAGTGTGTCAATATTTAAGGAGCATTGTGTTATACATGATGGGCTTTACCAATCTAAAGAAGACCAGGACATGTCATTACTAAAGAGACCCGCACTAAATGCTCACGTGACGTCTACCCATGACTGTGTCGATGAGACCTTCAAGGACATGACTAAAAGCCAACAGCTTTTGCTACAGATGTCTTAACAACTGAAATATATGAATTTGAGATTAAATCAGCGAAGCACCCAACCATTTACACACGCACACTGACACACACCTGCGCTCACGCGCGCGCACACACGCGCACACACACACACACACACACACACCAAAGTAGTACTGCCACACAACTGAAACGATACAACCGCACAAATAAATATTAACTGCATCTTTGGAGAACAAATGCAGTTGCTAGGGAAAGACTCCAAGGTTCTCTGTTCATATGTAGGCCGTGTACATGCAGCATTGATGAGAGAAAAAATCTGAGAATAAACTGTGGTTTAAGTCTCTCAGACAGCGCTGACTACCATCAGCCTATGAAACTAGCACTTGCTAATCTACCTCTGAAGAATATACGCGAGGTCACAAACGTACAGTATATGTAACAGTGGGTCTAGTCGCTATGTCATTTTAGACGTTCACAATTTGAAAGTATTCCCATGATCTACAGTAACATGTCTGTCACCTGCTGTCAAATCGAATATACAGTAGAGAAAAGAGAGGATTCAAGTAAACATGTCAGCAACTGTACAAGTAATCCCTGTAGTGTGGAGATCACGAGCAATAGGAGGAACGCGACACATTTCTATTCAGCCTGCAGAAGCAACCCAAAAAGCTATGCATATATTTGTATATGTATAAACAAAAAAGCAAGCAACAACATAAGACCAGCAAAAAAAAACCAACAGTTGTAAGAGATGACCTGATTTATATATTGACCGGTTAACGGTTCAAACAACAAAAATCACACTGAAGGCCCAGTTTTGTGCTTTAAGGAAGACCATTATAGGCTGCGGAAGGTTTTTGTGTGTGTGGCCCCTCTTTTGTCATGGCTACTCGAACCTAGCCATGTACATCCTGGCCAGGGGTGATACGGTAAGCCATGAGCCAGTCCTTCGTCCTCTCCTTTCATCTTCCTAACCAATCTCATGCCATCACCATCATATTAATTTTGTGTTTATAACCAGCCCAAACAGCTAAACAACCTTTCCAGGCCATAGTCACACCATAGATATTAACAACAAGAGTTGAGCTTTTGAACTGTTTGTACTGTACGTAGGTGCTGATGAGCTAATGTGTGAACAGAGTTGCCGCCCCTTACAGCATCGAGGATGTGCGTTAGTAGATGTCTGGGATCTGACTGTAGTTCCGGTCCCAGTATCCATTGGTGTGCAGCCAGTCCTGAGCTCCGTTGTGCGGGTTGGGTCCCTGACGAAACCACCTGGACAACGCATGGATGGAAAACAAATACAAAAGAAAAAGAAAAAATTGAAATGTGGTGACGATAGAGAGTTGTCAATGCATGCTGTCACAGCAAAGACACACACACACACGCACACACACACACACGCGTGCATTTAGTGTATGCCTCTCATTTAAAAACTGGCACTTCACTTGATGTCCTTAGGGGGGTGCTACAGCACTCTGAAAGCATACTCTGCATTCCACTGCACTCAGGTGTATGAGGTGCTCATAGTCACTGTAAAAGCCAAACCTGGGACCCAGGGCAGGGTTTCTTCACAGCCCCATCAGCACAAGCAGCACAATGCAAAACGGTATCATTAGACAGTAACTAAGCCACCGCTTGCATATAGACTTTAGATAAAATGGTGTACAAGCAGATGGTGAAAAACATTAATTGGCTCCTGACACTAGGTGGAGGTCAATGCCATCACTTGGTTGGTTGCTCTCTGAAGATTTAAAAATTGTGGTTTGTGACAAACCAACATGTTTATAACCATTGGGATGATTAAAAAAAGACATAAGCAGGATTGAGCAGAGTAAAATCATTAAAAAAAAATCAATCGTTTACAAATTTCCATTACCTCTTTCAGCCTCATAAGTACCCCTATTGTGTGTGTATTAATTGCATTTGGCTAGCCTTGGGCTAAAAATATCCCCCAGTTGAAAACCATCCACCCACACTAACCTGGTCTTCCAGTCGTCGTTGGATTTGGAGCGATTTTTCCGCGCTGTTCGCTGCTTCTCCTCAAGCCTCTTCTTCTCAGCACTGGCCAGATCTGCACAAACAACACACCACATTAGCCTCTATGGCCGGTCAGCCAGCCAGCAAGTCAGTTGGAGAGGTCTTGGCGAGAATATGCGGATTACATCAGTGAGTAAATATAAATGTATAACACCAGGTGGGAACGAGTGTGCAATTAATTATGTTATGCATGGTACTTCCTACTAAAACGTCAGCTGTTAGACTGCCATAAAATATATGAAATTGTGTAATGCACTTTCATGCCCATCTAAGAGGCAGTCACAGGGCACTTTTAAGTGCCAGGTCATGCACAACAATCTTCAATCCGGTCTATATAGAACTACATCTTATTTTGATGATGACCCCACTTCAGAGGTGTCCCTCAAACACTTAACCTTTTTTTAAAATTAATATTTTTTGGGGGGCATTTTCAACTTTTATTATCGTCACCTTCTTAAAATAATCGCCTAAGTCATTTTTTGGTCAAGTTCACGTTTTCGCCTAATTCATGTCCTCCCCCTTTCTGAGGGAGTTTTAGTGTTCCCTGACAAACCTGGAAAAAAATGACTTAGGCGATTATTTTAAGAAGGTGACGTTATGATAGTGCAGTGAAGAGTTGGACAGAAAGTGAGTGGAGAGAGACAGACAGGGAAGGGTCGGCAAAGGACCCGAGCTGGAATCGAACCTGGGTCAGCCGCGTAGCAGACGAGTGCCCTACCGTTAGCGCCATGGTAGGGCCCAGACACTGTACTCTTAAGGAATCTGGGATACCTTTACTCAGCATATCCCTCATCTTTGGCGATACACTGCCATAAGACATCTGTCAATGCACTGAGAGCACGTTTTCTACATCTGAAGCATATATCTCTTTCTTTTTGTATTCTCCATTTATACCACAACGGTAGAAATAAAAGTTATGGATATTAATATATATTTTTTTTTTATCAGACAAGCCCACCTATGTCTCCGTTCTCCATGGCGCGGATATCTGGTCTGAGACGGCAGTCTGTCCTGGGCAGGTTCTCCTCCATCTCCTTCTCCAGCTCATTCAGTTGCATGGCAAACGTTGAGAAGGCATAGAACTGAGGAAGAGGGACCAGAAACATTGCACATTATCTTTACTTAGTTGTAACAACAAAACAACTGTTTCACTTCTACGTTGTGTTAAGTGTTGTTCTGTAGTATGAATATAATAATGCTGCTTCAGAAGAGTAAAGGTATGCACGTCCCACTTGGCTGAGGCCAGAGGCCAGGTGTAGGACAAAGGCGTATCTGACAATAGAAAAAGTACAAGTCCACACACAGCAGCTCCTACTCACATTCACATGCCTGAAATGTTGTACGTCTTGAATAAACCTCACAGTCGGAGCTGCAGAGAGTGGACTTTTACTCTCTCTATTATATAATAATGATGGTCATGGAGTTATCATCATCATCAAGTATGAATGTAATATGTTCAGCAGGGAAAGTAATCTGTAACGAAGGCAGAGATAGTCTAACTGTGACAGCTGGTCTTTTCTAAATATAATAATAAAAAAAACTACACTGTAGGATTCAAAACACATGGCACTAGTGCAATGTGCAGTAACTCCTCCAGGTGCAGGACAAAGGCGTATCTGACAATAGAAAAAGTACAAGTCCACACACAGCAGCTCCTACTCACATTCACATGTCTTGAACAAACCTTACAGTCGGAGCTAAAGAGTGAAGAGTGTGGACTTCTACTCTCTCTATTATATAATAATGATGGTCATCGAATTATTCATAGTCATACACTACCGTTCAAAAGTTTGGGGTCACCTTCATTTTTCCAGTTATCTGTTTGGAATTCAAGTCGCAAACATCTTTTGAATAGCTTGAAATGAATGGAAAGTACTGAACAGCCACAGGTGAAAAAAGGTTTGATTACCCATAAAATTGGTTAAACTGGACAGAAGAGTGAAATCTAACCAAGCTTTTTCACCCATTTATTACATAGAAATACGTGTTTTAGTCCATTTTTCTACAGACATTTCTTTGGTTTATCAGAGAATGCATGGAACTATTGGAAAGCTCAGTGTCTGCCCTTTCCAATGGTAGGTGTATGACATTTGTTGAGTTGCCACCTCGTCCACAAATTCAAGTCAAAGTAGCTGCATGATTTTCTAGCCATCAGAATGAACCTACTTATGAATGCACAATCCATTGTCTCAGCGATGTTTTAGTGTGCAAGCCAGTGCCATACATCGTTGGAAAGTGTAGATTCTCCTCTTTCAAATGATGTGTATATCATCCGGCATTGTATGAATTGACAGGAGCAGACATCAACTTTTGCATGCATGGGGCTCATAGAACTCATGGGCAATTCTGGACCTCATCTCATCCAAGGAATGAATCTGTAGAACCGCAACTGGCTATTATTAATGCCAAAGGAGTCTACACTTTGATTAGTACACCAGACTAGACACTACCTTCGTAAAGGTACACTTTGATTAGTCAAAAGTTAGTGATACATTTTGGTTTGTCTATACAAGTAAATCCATTCAACAGTTACTTTTTCCAATATCAAATTGCTTATTTGTTGCATGCATTATTTTCAAGGAACAATTACTCTATACACTGATTTTATACCAGAACTGAAATTGAAAAGGAATAAGCTTAACTGTCAGAAAGAAGCATTGTGGGAGGAAAATGTGGTGACCCCAAACTTTTGACCGGTAGTGTATATGAAAGTAATACCGGTATGTTCAGCAGGGAAAGTAATCTGTAACGAAGGCAGAGGTAGTCTAACTGTGACAGCTGGTCTTTTCTAGATATAATAATAAAAAAAACTACACTGTAGGATTCAAAACACATGGCACTAGTGCAATGTGCACTAACTCCTCAGGGGCTTAGAGAATGCACTGCACTGCACTGTAAAGGTGAGTGCGTGCTTGCGTGCGTGTGTGTGTGTGTTATGGGTCTGCATGAATCACCTGTGCGGAGTTCTCTGGTCGAGGGGATATCCTCCAGACGAGCTCGCTGCCCGGGATGACCTGCACCGTCTCCGCGTCTGGCGGAGGCATCTCCACCGGCTCTTCGTCCACGTGCTGGAGGGTTCAAGGCCAGAGGAACCACCACACCGTGACATCGCGTTAATAATGCAACGCCGCACAGACAGACAGGCAGACAGACACCGACACACGCACAGGCACATGTACACGCTCACACACAGACACACAGACAAACCAAGAGACATGGGCACGGACACGGACACACACACAGACACACACGCACGCACGCACACGGACACACACGCACGCACGCACACGGACACGCACGCACACGGGCACGCACACGGGCACGCACGCACACACCAAGCCAGCCAGCCACACACATGGACAAATCCACACACAAAATACCCCGACACACACATGCATGCACCCACACACCAGAATCTGCTTTTCAGCTACAGCCCTTTACTCCAGCACACCACTGCACCTGTTTGCTGCTCTTCTTGTCCTCATTCTTCTTGTCGGCTTTCTTGTGGGCATCATAGGTGGCTGGGTCCACTGTATAAAGGCACTCTGTCCACTTCCCATAGATCGCACAGATCTTCTTCTTGCTGTGTTGAGTTATTGGATATTGATCAAATGATCAGATATGGTGTTAGTCATTAAAAATAGACACAGTTCTGGTTATTTTAGGGAATTGTCTCGTCTGCAATTCCTCTTTTGTTTCCCTATACGTTGATGGTAATGATGACATTTGAACATAATGCAAGGTTACATTTTATTCTAATAGTTCACTATTACAGTGGATCTACCACATTAGGCACAGTGTAATAACCAGTGTAACAATATTTAATACCATGTAATACCATGTACTACCAGTGTAACACCATGTACCAATTTTGTACTTACATCTAGGGTTAGGGTTAGGGTTGGTACACACTGGTATTACACAGGTATTACAGGGTATTAAATATTGTTACACTGGTTATTACACTGTACCTAATGTGGTAGATCCATTGTAATAGTGAACTATTAAAATTAAGAGTTACATAATGCAATTTATAAGGGTCCTTGGTTAGCAAGTTACCTTTTGTCATATATGTAGCCTTCAACTTTGTGGAGCTCTTTCCCAAAAATGCCACACGACTTGAAGTTCAAACAACATTTCTCTCCGGTTCTTTAAAAACAAAAAAAAAACACAAATTAGTTACCCACCAAATATAATAGGCATGTCAAACCAGTACAATTCTTTCAAACATTTGACGTCATATCTTTCACTATCCATTTGCACACAAAAATGAGTAAATAGCTGAAGCAGTTTGTTCTTACTTGTGATTGATGACTTCCACGTTGCCATACTGCTCAATCCACAGCTGTCCAACAATGATGTTGTGAACACAGCACGTAGGATTGGTCCAGGTATAAGCCTCTTTGTGTCTATGGGAAGAACGAAACACACATAGGAAGAATGAAACACTGAAATGTGCAAAGAACAAATATTGTAATTCACTGAAATACAATGCTTGAGATACTATTGATCGGCAAATAAATTAAAGAATACACAGAAAACAAAAAATGAAAAAGAAAAAAATCCCTGTGACAAAAGTGTTACCAAAAAGTCAATGGCTACGTTTACATAACTGTTTCAATTCAAACTCACTTTAATTCTGAATAGAGCTTAATTCTGCTTTGAAAACGTCATGTAAACACTTCACAATTCGGAATTAAATGAAAGATCAAAGTAAAATCGATGGAACTATTTAATTCGAAATTATTAATTAGGAATTTAAAAAAACGTCATGTAAACGTAGCAATTGTCACAAAAATGTTACAAAGTGCTCACTTGGGGAGCTCCAGGGTGATGCTGCCTTTGGGCTCGGCCTCCACACTCTTGCCCCAAAACTTAAGCTTGGGGTAGATGGAGCCGTGGAACACAAAGTCGTTCTCCAGCCCCTCTGCACAGAAGGCACTCACGGGAGGGTGGTGGCTCACCTGCTCCGACATCCACCTGAAGCCCAGGTCGTCTCTGTGTGAGGACAGGTAAAAAGTAAGCATATTAGTGCGCAAGTGGCCCACAGTGCAGAATGGACCACACTGGTAACTTAAAGATCTTACTATTTGCCCTGTCAGGAGGAAAATGAGGGTTGCTAGTGGTTAGGGAAGTACGTTAATGCTAATTTATTACATGAATTCAATTGTGCAAAGACAAAATGTCACACCTCATTCTTCCTCACTCGGTCTAACATGCATGCAGGCAACATGCCTGCTTTAAACAATGTCCACAATATACGTAGAAATGTCCTCCAAATGAAAGCCCAGGTAAATAAAAGTTTCTGTTTTTTATCTATGGGATCTGGTTCAGTGTGTGTGTGTGTGTGTGTGTGTGTGTGTGTGTGTGTGTGTGTGTGTGTGTGTGTGTGTGTGTGTGTGTGTGTGTGTGTGTGTGTGTGTGTGCAGATGGCAGTGTCTGATTCATGGAAAAGTGAGTATGCATGTGGTGCCTGGTGGCCTGCCAGTTTCACCCACCTGATCAGCTCGTAGGTTTCCCCCAGCAGAGGGTTGAAAGGCTTCCCGGTCCTCTCCCACTGAGAGGCGACCGCGGACACAGCAAACGCTGCCACACACTGCAAGGCAAGGCAAGGCTTATTTGTAAAGCCCATTTCATACAACGAGGCAACTCAATGTGCTTCACAAGTAATAAAGATGGTCCTTGCAAATAAATAAAAATGACAAAAGTAATAATAGTAATAATACCAACGTAGCTAAGAACAATACATGTTAAAATTAGTAAAGAAAAATAGAAAGCATAAAATCACAGTGAAGACAAAAAGAGAAAAACATTAGTAGTGAAAACATAAAAACAAGTAACAACACATGTTACGGTAATTAAACGCATCCCTGAATAATTTGGTTACAAGGAAGGAGGGGTGTGGGGTGGAGGGTGATTAGAGTGTTAAAGAAGAAAGGAGGAAGATGGTGTTTGGTGGAGGGTGGATGGTGAAAAAGTGAAGCAAGAGGGGGTGGGTTAGAGACACAAAAGTCTGTCAACACCACCTTCGCTTACCTGTCCCGGCCCGTCAGCATGAATACGGCACTGAATTATAGATCAAGCCCGCTGCTCTCACGCGGCTCTGACCCACTCTCTAGCCTAGCCTGGCCTGGCCTACGCCGCAGCGGCCTTCTCTAGCAGTGTCATGTAGGGTGACCATCTCCGCCAGAGTAAAAACGCAGACATATTTTTGGATGGGAAGGTTTGTCTGGGGGTCCTCCCTCAAGAAAATGTGCATTTCTTAGATGCAATTTCATGTACATGGTTTTTAATGCATTTTAATCAAGCAGGTGTCCAGCGTAATGCTGTACCGGACGCCGGACAAGGCACTGAAAAGATGGACGGTCCGTCCTAAAGACGCACGTTTGGAAACCCTACTGTGCTGTGCCACGAGTGGTACTGGTAGGTAGCGGGCAGGGTTGCCAGATGAGGCTGATGATTTCCATCCCAAAAAATGCTCAAAACCTGCCTAGAAGCACGAAATCCCGCCCAATTCTATTGATTTCTACGGCAAAAATTGGGCGGGTTTTTCTGCTAGATGCCATTTTTTCCCGCGCACGGCCATCGTAAGCAGCCCAATTGGGCGGGAAACAGCCCAATCTGGCAACACTGGTAACGGGGCTAACCGCCAGCTCAGCCGGAGGAGGAGGACGAGGAGGAGGAGGAAGAGGAGGGAAATACCCAACATGCCTGCATGTTTTCTTCCGGTGGCCTTTCAACCTGTTTACCTGAGGCCCGGCTGTCACAAACAAACAGCGCACGGTAGGCACCCATCTCACTGGCAAGGCAACTGGCCTCTGAGGCAATTGTCACACTCAGTAAGTCCCTGTTGGTTGGCAGCCTGATGCCATCTGCTGCTCACTATGGCGGGACTTTTGGTCGGTACTAGAGTACTGTACTACTGACCTTCATCCTCTCGATGGAGTCTGTGGACGTGTTGGCCTGGTGGATGAGGTATGTGTGCTCCATGTACTCGGTCAGCCTCTGCAGGAAGCTCAGGGGCTCGTTGAGGACCACCGGCATGGCGATTTTGGAGAGCTCCTGAGAAAGGTTTTCATGACAGGAAAAGGAAATGAAAATCGCAAATGAAAGAAGAGAGAGCAGGCCTTTTAGTGCTTCAGGGCTACAAACAATATGTGCCGTGGAGTACATATAGGATATACTTAACACACTCAAGTTGATATAGTACATTTTGCACATTAACAAGACTGTTAGACTTCATAAAATATTACATAAGCCAAAAGATAATATTATCTCATCGCGAGCGATAGAGACTCTGGAGAGTGTCAATCTGGGACAACACTGTGTCTGCACACGCATAAATCCTCTGTTCTGAGGGTTTTTTTGGTAACATTTCTATTTTTTTCCCTAAAATTTCAGCTGATGGAATACTTAAGCGGGTTTATTAATCATGAAGCTTTTATGAATGGTCTCTCAACCGCCTCTCTCTCTTGGCGCGAGGACCGTTAAAAGTATACCATTAAATCCTATGCATATGCTTAAATATGATTAATGATGTATAAAAAGAGGCCTTTTGGCACTCGCAGGGCCCTACATTATTTATGCAAGTGTAAGTTATGGGCCAGAGAGGGCCACTGTGCGTGGTGTAAATCTTTACAGCTGGCTCTCACCATGCCAATGCACTTCTTGAGGATGCTCCAGATGCTGACATCATTCCTGGAGAACATGGGAGCGGGCAAACACGACCTCCTGCATAAGAGGGAAAGGTGGGCGTGTGTGTGTGTGTGTGTGTGTGTGTGTGTGTGTGTGTGTGTGTGTGTGTGTGTGTGTGTGTGTGTGTGTGTGTGTGTGTGTGCGCCAGAGGTGAAGGGAGACAGAGGGAAAATACAAATGATTTCAATGTACAAAGAAAATGCTATGATGTATATCGCTACCGTACATACTTCAAGCAGGAAATGTTTAGTCACCATTACCCTAAGCTCTTACTCCCAGCACAAACGCCCCAAACTGCGTCATGCACAGCAACTGTATTTCCTTTGGGGGCCTATTGGATTTGAATTTGGCAAACATTTTCCACAATGATACAGAGAGGGATATGATGCTTGCATTTTCGCAAATTAATGTAGCTGTGGAGTGAAATTAAACATGCATGATAAGTCAGCATTACGGACTGCCAAATAGGGAACAGGGAACAGTTGACCAAGCCCTCTCTGGGGGTGTACAATGTAAAGGAGCTTGCACAACTCTCTGGCAACTCTTTAGAGACTCTGCATACATAATCCTGAGTATAAATTAGCCTTCCACTGAGCCTTCGAGTAAATGGACCAAAACTCTGTATTTTTGTGTAAGAATATTCCTCTCCTGTTCTTTCCTTTGCTCTTCTTTCCAATTCAAAGAAACTGCTGAGAGCTATAAAATGGCACACCAGTTAAAGCGCTTGGTTTCCTAGTTCTTCATTTTTTGTTAAACCATCACCTTTACAGAGATACACCTGGCTGAGGTGATTGCTGGTATTTGGGTGATAGGAAGTGGACAGCAATGCCAAGCTTGTGCCAACATCACCATTGGAGACAACTTTGTTCAGATTGCGCATTCGTTTGTGGCAAAATATTTAACTCAAAATGTTACGGACAATTTAAAACACACAAGTTGAATTGCATTCGGGTGATTTAAGCAGCAGGGTAAAAAAAGGTCTACTTTATGCAAAACCATATATTTTACAATATTTTGCAACAGCCACTGGTGTCTTGCAGGTGATTTCAGAACATGAAGATGTGTCACGGGCCGCTGCAGTCTCTGCGCCATGACTACCACAATTAGAAGACCCGACAACTGCTAGCGTAACAGAGAAAAACAAATGTGCTCTGTGGACGCAGGATCTCTGGAAAGAGACACACGACACCCAAGCTGATGAACAGTCTGTGTCTGCCTGCGTCTACCCAGTTCTCATGTGACTCGTGTGCACGTGAATTTTGTGCAGATCTGTGAATGAATCTCCTACACGGGGTGAAGTTGGTCTGGATAGGCCAGGGGGTTGGGGAATGGGGTACCGGTAAAGTTCATAAAAGCGTGTGTATGGGAGAGGGAAGCCATCCAAAAGATATGAAAAAAACATGATTCCAAAATCTCAGAAGTCATTAAGAGTGTGAAAGTAAATACATATGGAAATGCGAAAAACAGAACGTCCTCCCTAATGATGCAACAACTCTAAGCAAAACAAAACAAAGCGAACACACAGGCACAGGCAAAACAAAAGCGGAGTCTACTGACTTAAATAATAATTGCAGTGCACACACAACACAGAGGAGGACCTGCACAGTATGAAGAATGATGTCTCAAAGCACAACAAAGTCACATCATCTATTCCTCCATCAGCATGGGATATCATGCCACAGACTGACACGGCTTACAGTTGTACCCAGTCAGCCTTTTCATCAATCTTTCACAAACTCTTCCATCGCTGCTCTCTTTCTTCTCTCCCTTCTCTCGCTCTCGCTGTCTTTCTCTCTCTCTCTCTTCTTCCTTACATACTCTCTCCATCTCTCTGTCTTTATCTAAGTCTGCCAAGTCTCCATCCACCAAGGCTGATGCTAAACAAGCACTCTAAATAATTCACCATTTGCTCACTGGATTAAGACAGAAGGGGTTGGAGGGGTGTGTGCGTGTGTGTGTGTGAGGTGCCAGTGGTCTCCACAGCAATGATGTCTCCGCGAGCGGAGTAGCTCAGAGCATTGGCAGAGCAACATAAACACACAGGCCCTGCCTACTCTGTTCTAGGGGGAAAACGCTGAGCATTTCTCTTGGGTCTGCATCCTCGCACAAAAACACACACCTGGAAAAATAAGACATGCGAGCGCCTGAGAGGTGGTGTCGCATTACTGTGCATCGGCACTTGTTTCTCTCAGTTGGGTTTCGGCACACACACCCCAGTGACAGGAGCCGCGATAACAATAATGAAAAAAGAAAAACCGAAAAAAAACTGTCGATGTGAACTTGTTTCTAGCAAGCAAAGTGAGGAAACTGCATGTGCTAAACCAACCCTCCGCACCATCTCTCATAAAAAAAAAACCTGAGTCAATACATTCACATGAACTAATACGTTTCTTGCTTAGGGAGTCAAAACTTATTGCACTGCTGCAAAAAGTGAAGACAAAAAAGCCAAACCCTCAGGCAAATGAAACAACCTAGTTACAACACACACACACACACGCACGCACGCACGCCCGCACACACTTGTACTCGCGCACACACACACACACTCGCACTTGCTCACAACACACACACACACACACACACACACACACACACACACACACACGCACACGCACACACACACACACACACACACACACACACACACACACACACACACACACACACACACACACACACACACACACACACACACAGTACAACAGACTATAGGGCCAAGCTCACCTGTGCCTTTTGACTCCATTGCAATGCCCCTTCTGACTGCCTTCCTTTCCCCCGTCTGACATCCTGCCGTGACCCTTGCAGCGGTGGCCGCTGGCGCTGGCAGTGGTGGTGTTGTGATGGTGGGGGTGGTGGTGGTGTTGATGAGGGGGCTGCTCTTGTGCGCCCTCGTCGAAGGACTCTCCGGCCAGTGACAGGAAGCCGCTCAGAGAACGCTCGGACTCGCTGTCTGCAGGGCAGCAGGGCAGGGCAGGGCGGGGAGGCACAGGAGGGTACATACAGGGTCACGCACAGCCAAGCCGAGCCGAGCCGGACGTGCACGGAAGACAGTGAACCAAATACAGAGAGAGAGCGAGAGACAGAGAAACGGGGACAGAGAGAGAGAGAGAGAGAGAGAGAGAGAGAGAGAGGGAGGGAGAGGGCAGGATAGAGAGAGCAAGCTCACTTCAACACCGTAAGCCGCCACCTGCTACCTGCAACCACATACTCCACCACGGCACACAGCCAAGCGGCCAAAATTAAACCCCTCCCACCTCGCAGTCAATGAAACCCCACCTGGGAGGATAGTGTTCCAATCAGACGCCAGCCCAGCTATGTCACTTCCTCCGACGGGGCCCCTACCAAGGGCCCACATGTCCCTCGTGAGTGATCGGGGGAAAGGGAATTGTTCTTGTGTTTTTGTTCTTTGTCGGCTGTGATGCTACAGATTAGAGAATGGAGAGGGAGAGAGAGAGAGAGAGTGAGCTGCTCCCAAATCAGCTGTTGCTGTGGGTCCCAGCGGTAACGAGAAACTGCTCTCCACTGACAGCTCTGTTCTCTCGCCTAGCGCAGCCTGTAGCAGCTAGGTTCCTTGGGATGGAGCTACCACCAAACAAGTTGGGCCTTGGGGGGGGGGGGGGGGGGGGGCGGGGGGGGGGGGGGGGGGGGGGGGGGGGGGGGCTGGGGGGGGGGGGGGGCAAACACTGCCTGATGTGTTTATCTGATGTGGGAAAACTCCAAAGCCCAGGTGCCTGAACCGACTTGATGCTTAGGTTTACGTTCGGTAGGAAATGCTAGTCGACGTGCAATGGATACGAAGTCACAGGAAGGATGTCTATTGCATGTAATTAACTTGTTATTGAGCGTTTGAAAGGACATTCATTTTACTTGTACAGCTGCACAGAATAATAATGATGAACATGAATAATTCTGTTATGGTGTTGAAGGGGTGCATCACGCTACTGCAGGGCTATTCAAATGACGGCCCTGGAGACAGATGTGGCCCTTGGACAGCAAGGCTCTGGCCCCCCACAAGCCCCTTCAAATACAGATTTTCGGAATTTAGAGATAAAAGTATGAGTTTTGTACAGAGCTGAAACAGGACACGAGACTTTAAAATGCAGGATATTACATCTAAGAAATGCAAAACTTTCTGGGGGAGGACCCCCACACCCCCCCCACCTCAATGAAGTCTCCCTTATTTTTTATCATTGACAGTCAGCAACTATAATACATACGGTACCTATAGTTCGGCCCCTTTACTGGCCTGGATAATTTCCCAACCCTACCCTGCCTCTCTCCCACTCTTTTCTTCTCGTGGTCTTCTCTGTGCTATCCACAATGGAGTCAAAAAATAAAAGTCTGTTATGAATTCAGTGATTTCTGCAATCAATACAATGGTTGATGACCTTAATATATCCAGGTGATGTCATCGGCGGGGGAAAAAACCCATAGCTAATGTAATGGCCATATTCTCAGAACAAATATTTTTACATTTCAATGAATTGTCTGGGAGCGGAGTGCTACAAAGCATCTATTCCATATAAAGGATGTGCAGTTCCACACTGAGAGTAAGGTAATGCTTTATTGAATGGAAACTTGGCCAAGTAACACTAGGACCTAAATGCTTCAAGTGAAGGAATCCTGTGTATAAACCAGCGTATGCTTAACTGGTGCCGAAGGGATGGTGCGCTTTCACCTAAATCAGACGCCAAGGAATTAGATCAATGGAACAAATCTGTTTTCTCGAAAAAGGTCAAATGTGCCACGTCTGTCTGAAATTGGCTATTTTACCAATTGTGCCGAGAGTGTAACTTATTAATATACTGTACAAACATACTACAGTGCTGATGCATAGACTAATGTTGAACGAGGATTTAATAGAAAAGTGATAGAGAAACACCACTGAAATGATAAAGGAGACAGAGTGCAGGGTGAAGATCAGAAAGAAAGGAGTTTTAATGAAACTGTTAGACGATCACACCGCTTGAAGGGACAAGGAAGGGGAAAAAAAAACTCTGTACCACAAACAAAAACAAAACAATGACAACAAGTTCCTGGGCGGGTAGTAGAGGAGGGAGTGGAGTAGAGGAAGGGAGGGTCCTGAGGCAGTTGCCAAGGTCACTCACCGGAGACCGCATCGTAGAACTCGTCCTCGGTAACCGTGCTCAGCGACGGGGACCTCCTGCCCCTTCTCAGAGACTGCTCGAGTTCGTGGTGCTCGGTGGCTACGGTTTTCAGGGCCTCGGACAGGATCTTGTTCTTCTCGACTTCCTGTTCCAACTTCAGACTCCACGTCTGTAAGAGAAGCACAAGCGCATCGATGAGCTGAGATGGAGATTAAAGCCTTGAAAAGAACAGATGGAGTTGAGATTAAGTAACGTATGCAGTCAGCATGACTGTTATAATGAACGTGAGATTACATTGCATAATCATCTCACAACCTGGTGAACAACAACAAGGACAGAAACGACCTTTAAATTGTGCCACTGCTCTGATTAGGGAGGAACCTCCCCTGGGGTGCTTTTGTCGAAACCATAGTTGCTAGCTGTTAGCTACTTTGTTGTTTGCAATGCAATTTCCCAATGGCAACTATCCAAGTTGATAACTGGTTAACAACTACACTTTCGAGAAATGCACCCCATATTAGGAAGGAACACCCCCCCAAAAAAACACATACTCATGCTTGCAATGCCATAACCACGAAGGTCATAGCGGTTTCATGACAATTAAATTTTAATAACTCCTCTGTCTTGCCATCCCACAGAGACCCTGTGGACATTTAGGCTCGGCAGTAGCCGTGCGCAATGCACCCTACTTGCATGCTGATGTGCAAGGAAAGACATTATTGAGCATGATCAACTGACTTTGACGGCTGGTCAAAATTATGTAGCGTCTCCATTGACCAGTGTGGGTAGCCAGGCGGCGGTGAATGGCAGGGAGGGCGACGGGCCTTTGTCTTAGGTCCTCGCGTGGATCTTATTACCACCGAAGGGAATGGAACACCTGGTCTAAGAGAGTGTGCCGCGGCCCGAGATCAAATAACCCTGCCAGGACACCTGAGCGCAGGTACGAGCCACAGACAGGCACGGCAGCAACCCGACGCACGACATAATAATGGTCTACGTCCACGAGAACCAGGGAGCCAGGAACAGGGCCGTCGACAGAGGGGGCCAAACGGGCATGGTGACCCGGGCCCTGGGAGACAGGGGGTACAGAATTGGGTTCCGATTACATTGTGCGTATTGGGTAGGGGGCCCTTTCAGATGACTTTGTCCTGCGCCCAGGAAAAGCTGTCAGCCAGGACTTAGGGCTGCAGGCTCCAGCGATGTCACCATAATATAGGCACAAAATGAGAAAAAAATAAAAAGGACAAGCACTGCCATTTATAGACAGTCTTGCTGACTCGAAAAAGCTAATACAACGCAATTTGCTCATGTCAATGAAGATGAACTGGCAGATCCAATTCATTATCACTAATGCAATAGACGGACAGTCTACTGTGCTACGAGGGCCAGAGTGCCTGAGGTTCAGAGATAACTGAATGTTTTGAGGTTTTTTTATGATCTGCCGAGAGTGATGAAGAGTGACAGGCAGAGACGGATAACGTCGCTATCGCCAGAGAAATATTTCGGCAGACTTGGGAAAGCCATTCAGTAGAATTCAATAAAAAAGAAAACAAACTGATAAGCCATTGTGCTGAATCTCTAGAGAGAGGCCGGAGAGACAAAGTCACCTTGAAAGGCTCCTGCAGGCAGTGAAGGGCTATAAATCTGCCTGGGAATCTGATAGAGGAGGAAAAAACCTCCTTCCTCAATAAACTTACAAGGCAAAAAAGACCACTGGAGCCATTAATTTACTTGGTCTGAGGCAGTCTTATCAAATGCACCCCCCCCCCCCCCCCCCCTCTGTTTTATTTTTGCACACACACGCGCGCGCACGCGCGTATGTGCACACACACACACTCACACAGGCCACACATCCTAAACCTTATCACAGGCCCACTGCTGGCAGACATGTCATCAATCAATCAATCAATCAAAATGATTTATATAGCACATCATACAAAACTGTCATTCAATATGCTAATGAGTGGAGAAATAAAAAAATATATATATATTGTTGAAAGTATTATAGATAGTAGATAACTATCACCAAAGGCAGATGAAAGTAAAGCCGATTTTAATTTCTTTTAAACACAAGATACTGTTAGGGCAATTCTAATTTGGACAGGAAGCTGGTTCCAGCATTTGGCAACATAATGAGTAAATGCCATTTCAACCTGTCTGGATTTCTCATACCGGAGTGTAGCTTCAAGCTGGACCCCAGGTGCCCTTTAAGAGACTAGTGCTACTGCACAGTACTGTGCGTACCGAGGTCCATGCTGAGTCATACGAGTAAATCTACTCACTTCATTACTGTCAAACACAAACAAGCTGCAAAGATAATGCACTGATAGCTCCTCGGACACAAGGCAGGGCAATAAGGACTCCTTTACAGTCAAATACAAGCAGGACTATCAATTACTGAAACAACAACTAATGCAGAGATTGCACTGTTCTTATGAGGGATACATTTTATGGAAAAAATGAGGGAGCATTTTTTTTATTTTTTTGGGATACTTTCATGTTTGGGTCTACAGTTGTAGAATTACAATGACCGTGATGCTTCAGACACATTTAGCCTTTTTGACTGTGACATCTACAGTAACAAGTCCCTTTTTGAAGCAAAACAGCTAAACAACTACAGACTTCAGGCAGAAAACTGTGGTGTGTACCAGCGTGTATACTGAATGTCTATGTAACTTTGAATGCATTGCTTTTTATTCACCGAATCAAAAATGTGCCCGAGGTCACAGAAAGCCCCATTACTAGAGTGTATAAAGTGCAGAGTTTACGGCTAAAGAGCCTAGTAAATCAGTCAATGTTGAGCAAACACTTTATTGGGATGGAGAGGAGCCTGACCTTAAGCTCAATGAAAACCTTTAATTTATGGCCGAGGGATACTCTTTGTGTGCGTTTTAATTTACACCAGAGACAGACACATTCTTGGTGTCGTTTTAATTTATGACCAAGAGACAATCCGGTCCTTTTATAGCATAGACCTGGGCTAAGGTTAAATCGGTCCCTTGATCACAACTATGGATTTGTTTCTATTGTGATACATTTAGTTTAGACTAAAACAGTAATAACAGAGCTGTACTGTTCAATGAACTGGCCTCGTTACAGAGAAACGGTAACACTTTCTAATAAGAGATGCATAGAAAAAGCATTATAAAAACTTTGTAAATAATCACCTAATGATGAACAAAACATTAACATTTACAGTGCCCTCCATAATTATTGGCACCCCTGGTTGAGATGTGTTAAAAGCCTTAAAATAAATTCAGTGTTTATTGCAGAAGAATACTGTCACACTGAAAATTTTAGGAAAATGTAGCCTTCAACTCAAATGAATTGTAGGAAAATAAAAAAAATCCCTGACTAAAAAATAATTATTTTTCATTAAATCACCTGTTCCACAATTATTGGCACCCTTAACAATTCCCAGGAAATAAATATAATTGAAGCATTTCTGTCATTTCTACAGTAGTTTACAAAGTTTACCAGAGTATGTAGGAACATTTAATTAGTAATTCATCACTTCCTGTTTCCCTGGGGTATAAATATGACGTGACACCGAGGCCATTTCTCTTATCCACTCTTAAACATGGGAAAGACAAAGGAACACAGCATACAAGTGAGGCAGATGTGCGTCGACCTTCACAGGTCAGGCAGAGGCTACAAGAAGATTGCCACTCAACTGCAGCTGCCCATATCTTCTGTGAGAGGAATAATTAAGAAGTTCAAAACAACTGGAACAGTGGTAAACAAGCCTGGACGAGGACCCAAGTTTATTTTGCCACCACGCACAGTGAGGAGGATGGTAAGAGAAATCAAAATATCTCCAAAGCTCACTGTTACAGAATTACAACAAATGGTAGCATCCTGGGGTCACAAAGTCTCCAAATCAACCATCAGGCGCTGTCTACACGCCAACAAGCTGTTTGGGAGGCATGCACGGTGAAAACCTTTCCTCACCCACAATCATAAACGCAAACGTCTGGAGTTCGCCCAGCGGTATTGGGGCTTCAACTGGGACCGTGTGCTTTGGTCAGATGAGACCAAGATTGAGCTTTTTGGCAACAAACACTCTAAGTGGGTCTGGCGTGCCACGAAAGATGCGCATGCTGAAAAGCACCTCATACCCACTGTGAAGTATGGGGGTGGGTCAGTGATGCTGTGGGGCTGTTTCGCTTCCAAAGGCCCTGGGAAGCTTGTTAGGGTGCATGGCATCATGAATGCTTTGAAATACCAGGACATTTTAAATCAAAATCTGTTGCCCTCTGCCAAAAAGCTGAAGATGGGTCGTCAATGGGTCTTTCAGCAAGACAATGACCCTAAACATATGGCCAAATCTACACAGAAATGGTTAACCAGACACAAAATCAAGCTCCTCCCATGGCCATCTCAGTCCCCAGACCTCAACCCCATTGAGAACCTGTGGGGTGAGCTGAAGAGGAGAGTACAGAGGAGAGGACCCAGGTCTCTGGATGATTTAGAGAGATTCTGCAAAGAGGAATGGCTGAAGATCCCTCTTTCTGTCTTTTCCCATCTTGTGAAACATTATAGGAGAAGATTAGGTGCTGTTTTGTTGGCAAAAGGGGGTTGTACAAAATATTAACAACAGGGGTGCTAATAATTGTGACACACATTATTTGATGTCAAATAATTATTTCTTTATGTGGGATTTTTTCCCCACTGAATAAATGCACTTGTATTGAAGGTTGGATTTTTCTCTTTTTTTCCATTAAGGTCCCATATTATTTAGAGAAACATAATAATAATTGGAAGCTAAAAAACACATCTCAACCAGGGGTGCCAATAATAATGGAGGGCACTGTAGTTGTAAATGAGTGGTAAGTGTTATGTTAATACTTGTATTTACCAAAAATGTACAAATTGTCGATGAATGAAAATATTCTGTTAAAAGGTTTGTAAAATCTTGAACTTAATATTTGTAGATATTTTATAAAGCATTAATAAAACTAAGTGAATAATTAACTAATGATGACCAAACCATAAACAAATGTTTTCATTATTAATTAAGTCTTAATAATGCTTTTTATGCATCGTTATTATAAACTGTTACAACTCAGGACACACAAGAAGGCAGACACTTTGCTCTGTGCATTTCACCTGCTTTGCCCAGATATCCACCCTTTGCAACAAAGACCGGGTTACGAGTCGTTGAGTCCGTTAGAAGATGTTGACAGCCTACATAGTCTTATTGCTATTACTATTACACAGTACAATACATAATTTCACACCTAAACCCATGCAGAAATAGCTGCTGTGGATAAGTTTGACACCGTTTTTCTTTTATAATGGCTAATGGTTTTGAGGTAGTTATACCGGAGAATCTGGTAGGTGTTGTGCATGTTCGAGATTTGATGTCGGCTTAACGTGTTAAATAAACTGAGCACAAGACTGGCTCTTCAACGTGACCTATTCCTACAATTATCGGAATGGCCAGAGAATAAAAAAATGTCAGGAAGGCAAACCAGACATACAACATAAAAAATACCAGGAAGGCAAATCAGACATACAGTACAACCCAATAATCAACACTATCAACCCAATAATTTTGGAGAATGAACATGCACGCATGCACGCATGCACGCACATGCGCACACACACACGTGCGCACGCACACACACACGCACACACGTGCACACGCACGCACACGCACGCGCACACACACACGCACAC
Source organism: Engraulis encrasicolus (assembly GCF_034702125.1). Lineage (NCBI taxonomy): Eukaryota > Metazoa > Chordata > Actinopteri > Clupeiformes > Engraulidae > Engraulis > Engraulis encrasicolus. The sequence continues at coordinate 30,364,854 of NC_085872.1, forward strand.
ACACGCACACACACACTTTAGCCAGGTCATGTTTACTTTACAATCACAGAGACAGAACCCCTTTTATTACTCTCAAATACTAAACACACAGCAAGAGGAAGCCTACAAAAGACTGAAAGTTATTGGATTAGGACCTTCCACTACTTCATTAGGCACAGAGAAAGGACACACCTCCTCTATCTCCCCTCTTCACCTCTCCACAACACAGAATCATTTACAGTACACAGAATTGCACAAAGGCATACAGATATACTGCTTCAAAACATGCTAGCTGCAGGGTACATTACATATATAGCACACATCTCACTGAGTAAAGAGCCTCCATTAATATTGAGTTAACCCCACAGAGATCGCGCACCATAAGCCATGCAAATCACAAGAAAATGGATCTAATTCTGAACGGTAAAGGGCCAAAGTCCTGTCCCACTTCTCCTTAACACCTATAAATAGCCCTTCTCATTCTGCCTTGCTGCTGTACTGCCGTCACATTACCTTCCTATACGCCGCAGAGGGTGACGGTCACTTCACTCGGAGTAGGTGCAGGCAGCAGCGCTTACACATCACAGGCACGGGGCCAGGGCAATTTGTCTGTGCCGTACGTTTAATGGGCGGGCACATACAGCAGCTTGACATAAAGGGCTGGTGTGTGTGTGTGTGTGTGTGTGTGTGCGCGCGCACATCCGTTAATGTGCATGTATGTGTGTGCCGTATAGTATATGAGAGCCCCCTCTGAACTGGCTTGCTCTGGACAAGGCCTTGCGGGAATGTTTTGTTGTGTAACATGCCCGGCTGGCCGCTCGCAGCCTCTCCGCATCCTCACACTTGGGTGCACATGCCGCTATTTTAGGCCCCTTCACTATGGAGCGGAGCGCGCTCACTTTGAAAGCCTCCGAGACCAGCTAGTCCCTTCATGGGACCCTGCAAGCTGCGCTTAAACTTCATTTATTTTCTCTTACGATGAAAGGGGAGGTTGACATAGAGAGAGAGAGAGAGAGAGAGAGAGAGAGAGAGAGAGAGAGAGAGAGAGAGAGCAGAGGAGAGGAGAGGAGAGAAGAGAGAGAGAGGAGAGAGAGAGAGAGAGAAGAAAGTGAGAGGAGAGAGAGAGAGAGAGAGAGAGAGAGAGAGAGAGAGAGAGAGACTAGGTAAACTGTACTTCAATGTAGATAACACAACCTTTCTTTCTGTCAGACAATAGTCATAGAAACTGATGACGAGTGACTGGTGTTATTGTCTATGCCTCGTATTAAAATATGTCATACAATTTAAAGATCCCCAGGCTCTGTAAACAGACACTGTTTACATCCGTTATTTACCCATGTGTAAGAGAGAGGGAGAGAGAGAAGGAGAGAGAGCGACAGAGAGCGAGAGAGGGAAAGAGAATGAGAGCGAGAGAGAGAGAGAAAAAGGAAGAGAGGAAAACATGTATTTGACCTTTTCAACATCATACTAGCCTGATAAACCAGACTAAATGTGGATGTCTAATTTAGTCTGGCCTCGATGCATGATACATCCGAAGATTGTTGATGAGAACAACCTTCCCTCAAAACCCTGCCCGCTTTGATTCAAAACACATCTTTGCGTTGTAATTGGTTTGCCAGATTCATGGCATTCTGGCTTCATTGAATCATTATGCGAGGCCAGACCCCCGTAGACAAAACATTTTGCCGTCCAGCGGGTGCCGCTGGTTCACCAGGCTAACATCATACCACAATTTTGACAATTTAAGAGAAAGAACTTCAGCACAGGTCATAGACCGACCTGAAAAAGATAGCAAGCACTGTCAGATGACACAGAAAACTTAGCTCAGTGACCTGATACAGACAACTAAATAAAAGAAGTAGTATTGTAGTTTTCTGGCAAAGAAACAAGTAACCTTATAAGACCGTCAGAGGTGTATGTGTGTTTTGTGAGGTGTGTGTGTGTGCACGTGCATTTCTATGAGCTGAGAGTATATTTGCGCACGCACACACGCACACACGCACACACGCACGCACACACGCACGCACGCACGCACGCACGCACGCACACACACACGCACACACACACACACACCCCATCCCAGCCCGGTGGACCTCCCTCCCCACTCGTCCTACATACAGACACCGGTAACCATGGTGATTTCACGCCTGGAAACGAGCTGAGATAAATGGAAAACCAGAGAGCCCCGTGCTGTAAGAGTCAATGGGCTCCTCGCCGCCAGCCAGCCTGCTCCACTCCACACTCAACGGACACTTCCATCAGCCCAGCGCCTGGGCATGAATGACCAGCAGCTAATGAAGGCAGACAGGGTCAAGATCTCCCACTGCTGCCAAACAATAAATAGAACCGGTACACACACGCCTTCGCACAGCTAGACATAATCTATTTTCAGGGACAGGCAACTTACCCCATGGTCTGATTCATTCCTCCTCTTTTCTAGAAAGTCTTGATTTTGGGGTTGTTTCGTTTTCCCCCTCCTTGCAATATGAATAGGTGGAACAGCAGGTGAAATGACATAAATGCAGGTAGACAGTGTGTCTTAGGCGATAGGTGTGATTGATGGGATGGGATGATGAGATAATGAAAAGATTGGGGTCAGTGGGAAGATGATGGCAGAGGCAGAGGCAGAGGCAGAGGCAGAGGCAGAGGCAGAGGCACGCAGGGCGCTGTAATCCAGTTAGCGTGATGTAACATCTTCAGATTGGTCCAGACGATGCAGCATGCTTGCTCAGACACTTCCCAATTATCATTTGATCCTGTAAAAATAATCCGCACGGGCCAAATCCTATTTACTGCCCCTCTTCTGTTCTGGCACAGGCTGGATCCGGCTGTTTTTTATATTTATATATAAGTGAGCAGCGAGGTGAGTGAAGTGATGCTTCCAACTCTCATTAATTGGCTCTTTCCTGCTCTCAACAGGCTTTTTAGGTTTGCAGAAATGTTTTAATTAGAAGTGAGATGCTGTGTGTGGTGCTGCCAGTTTCAATCCTTGTGATTTTTTTCTTTTTTCTCTCTCTTCCCCCCCCCCCCTTTCTCTCTCTCTCTCTCTCTCTATCTCTCTCTATCTCTCTCTATCTCTCTCTATCTCTCTCTATCTCTCTCTATCTCTCTCTATCTCTCTCTATCTCTCTCTATCTCTCTCTGATCGGATGGAGGGTGGCAATGTTTCTCTGGGGAGTTGTCCAAGCAAATGCTTCTCTGAAGCTGCTGGAACGAACCTGCGAGCAGTAGATGAAAACAATGCCCCCAGGCAAAGCCTACCAACAGCACAGCAAAGCCTAAATATAGCAGACACCACCCAAATCAGTTGACTCAGATGATTGCCATCTATGCCACTTAAAAAAACCAAATGACATCCAGCTTGTGTGACACACTTCACCTATCCTGATAATGTTGCATGATCAAGGAACAGTACCAGAAACAATAAAATGCTAAGCAAGTTTGTGTCAACTCCACAAAACCTGACTTTGACTGAAATGTCTGGCTTGTTTTGCAAGACGGACATGATAACAATTTGAAAAGACACCAACGCTTATGCAATATGTTGTCTTGTACAACACATCAAATTAAAGCGGTCGGAAGAGTGATGACAGTCATTAAATTGTCCAGAGTCAGAAGAAGACAAAAAAAGAGGCTCAGAAACGCCTGTCAGCATGCCACTGAGCAGACCAACTCTGGCCACTTTGAAGTCTCTGCTCATGAGCGTGGCATGGGGACGTTGGCAGGCTCACTTATAAACCCACCGTAGCTCACAGTACACCGCACTTTCAGCAACATCAACAACATCAACTCCACTGACTGTACCCGTCCACAAAACCAATACACAGTAAATAGGACATCATCAACCAGCTATTCATCAGTCTAAAAGCCTACAACAGCTGTCAGAGTACAAAAGGGGGAAAAATGAGAGAAAGACTGAAGGGCTCAGCCTCAGTCATCTATCTGTACCTGTTTGGATGATAGGTGGCGTCACCTCTCTTCCTGTCCCTCCACAGTCGCGGACGTCCTACTGCCTTGTGAGTGAGCGCGAAGTGGTGCACGTTCTCGCCTCCCTCGTGTGTGTGTGCGTGTGTGTGAGAGACTGTGTGTATGTGAGTGTGAATGAAAGAGTGCACACGCTCCACTTCCCTCCATGCCTCGCTCGCGCATGTGTGTATGAGCGTTCGCGGGTCCCACGTGCACAGCCTACCCTCTGAATGAGAAAAGGGGACCAGTGTGTGTGTGTGTGTGTGTGTGTGTGTGTGTGTGTGTGTGTGTGTGTGTGTGTGTGTGTGTGTGTGTGTGTGTGTGTGTGTGTGTGTGTGTGTGTGTGTGTGTATGTGTATGTGTATGTGTATGTGCTGTGCAAGCCTGTGTGTGTGGAGGAGAGGGATAGAGACGGTGCAAAAGAGACAGATGGAGAGAGGGAGAGAGAGAGAGAGAGAGAGAGAGAGAGAGAGAGAGAGAGAGAGAGAGGGAGGGAGAAAGAGAGACAGACACAGAGAGCGACAGTGAGGCAGACAGAGACAGTGAGACGGCGAGAGACAGACAGAGAGCCTAAGCAACTACTATATAGAGCTGAATGCAGACCTCAGCAAATTGGGAGTCATTCTTGGCTGACTGTGCCCTTGCTACTATTCCTACCGTGCCGGTGATTATGCCAGCTCTCGGCCCCTCTCCCAAGGGCATGCTGGCAGGCAGCAGGGGCTGGGCTATTAAGACGGACACAGGCACTGTCCTGTCCACCTGCCATTACCACACCAGCCTTCTCGGCCTCTTGTCAGTGTCCAAAGATGGCCACAATATGCTCTTTCTGACACATCCGTCACAAGAGGAGGTGAGGAGGAGGAGGAGATGATGGATGGGTCTTTGGAAGGGTGGATGTGAAATTGCGTTGTAAGTGAATTTACACGCTGTAATGAACCTTCAGATTTATTGCTTTAAAACAGCACAAAAATGTGTTGCAGCCGCAGATTTCCGGAAAGAATTACATGAGCATTTAACCTTTCTTCTAGGTCTTCGAGGACATTTCCACACTAGAGAGAGAGAGTGAGGCGGAGAACTCACAGGACTTGCATTACCATAAAAGGGAGGCATCAAAGGTATATTATGCCTGCATTTTCTATGCAGCTCCCTTCAAGCCGCCCTGCCTGTGATCGCCAAACCGAAGCGCTGATCATTAGCGTGTGTGGCACATGGATATTTAAAGAAAAAGAAAAAACTAGGGCGCAAGGGGCTTCACCACAGGCGCAGGAGCGAGACGAGTTGACGGAGGGACTGAGGGGGTGGGTGGGTGGGCGTTACGTTACCTCTTCTCTCTGGGCGAGGAGGTCCATGCAGAGGCGCAGCGCTGAGCAGGTCTCTCGGGAACACTGAGCCGTCTCCTGGGCCTTCAGCAGCATCGGACTGGCTCCCTCTGAGGCAGCGAGCGACAGGCAGAGAGGCAGAGAGGCAGAGGGAGAGAGGCGAGAGGCAGAGGGAGAGAGGGAGAGAGGCAAGAGGGAGAGAGGGAGAGAGGCAGAGGGAGAGAGGGAGAGAGGCGAGAGGGAGAGAGGCGAGAGACATGCTGTACTGTACACTCAGGGGCTTGTGTTTCATTTCAAGAGATGAGACATAATGAGACAGCAAAAAGATAAGGGGTGGGGAGAATGAATGAAAAAGCTGAAGAAATAGGGAAAGAGTAAGAAAGAAAGAGCTAAAGAAAGAAAGAAAGAGCTAAAGAAAGAGCTAAAGAAAGAAAGAAAGAAAGAAAGAAAGAAAGAAAGAAAGAAAGAAAGAAAGAAAGAAAGAAAGAAAGAAAGAAAGAAGAGTCTGAAGAGTCTATTGAGTCAGAGAAAACTGTATGAGGCATTACCAACCTGCACTTCTCTAGTCCAAGATGGCGTGCAATGTTTAAAAAAAGACAAGCATTGCACTGATACAAAAAAGAGACAGGGGAACAGACGGACAGACAGAAGGAACGAAGCAGCACAAATAGAACAGCAAAAAATGCTCCAGGGAGTCTCTTACTGTCATCTCCGTCGTTCTTCACCATCGACACAAAGATGGCCACCTGAGCCTCCAGTCGCTGCTGGCTGGCCTCAGCTGCCTGAAACACACAGGGGCACACTGAACAGCACGTGTCAAACTACACAGAGCCAGCAGCCCATATTATGGAGGTCTCCTAGGACCCAAGAACAGGGGCGAAGCAGCCAATTGGGGTCCCTATGTACAATCAGCTCAAATGGACCCCTCCAGCCATAAATCGGACTGTATGGGCCCCCCTATATACGAACATGGGGCCCTGGTAACTCAGTCACGCTTCCTCCCCCTGTACGACACCCCTGCCCAAGAACAGCAGGAGAGTCTGTAAATGTGTGTCTCGTAAACCCTGGTGTTATGCTTGCTATGAATGTGTTTCAATATGGTCAAATCATCGTACAGTTGTTTTTCTCCTTTGCAGGGTGGCACTGTGCTTTTGTGTTTGTGAACAGAGCCCAATGCAGGCCATGAATGAACCTTTTTGCATCTAAGACCAGCATGAATTCCGGAACCTTTTTTTGCCTCAGTGTGTCATCTTTTCCTTCCTTCAGTAAAATCAGCATCATACGCTGTAGGCGTCCAAAAGTGGTAGCGGCACTCAGCTGTTACACGTATGGTGAAGGATAAATGATGCAATTGAAAAGAAGTGTCAGCAACCAAAATAAAGGCACATTTTCTACACGTTGGATTTCATTTGCCTGAAACGTGATGTGATGTGTACATGAACACACCAAGAGTTGCCATATCATAATAAGGACATTGACCTCAAAATCTAAGCTCAGCATTCCCCAACATTTTACCCAAAATGAGGTGCACAAGGAAAAACAGAAATACTAATTTCATTGTCGAAAAATATTGCAGTCAAAACAGCAAACCACTGCCAAATACTTTAAAGGGATACTGTGTGAGATTTGTAGGTGTTTATTTCCAGAACTCAGGCTGCCCATTCACTAATGTTATCTTCTTCATGAATACTTACCACCAGCATCAAATTCTAAGTATTCATTATGACTGGAAAAATTGCATTTTTCATACATGAAAAGGGGGATCTTCTCCATGGTCCACCGTTTTGAATTTCCAAAAATAGCCATTTTTAGCTGCAAAAAATACTGTACTTTGACCATACTAGAAAATATTTGTTTATTACTTAGTAAACTTTCATGTAAAGATCAAATTTGGCAATAGGCAGCCCAGTTTCAATGAGCAGCATAGTTGCTGTACCTTTTTTTACCATTTCCTGCACAGTGTCCCTTTAAAAGCATTCACCAACCCTGTGGTGGCTCAAATGGGAGGGCACTGCACTACTACACTGAGGATCCAGGTTCGATTCTGGCCTAAGGTCATTTCCCGATCCTCCGCCATCTCTCTTTCTCACTCACTTCCTGTCACCATCTCGCACTTTCCTATCAATAAAGGCATACAAAGCCCCTATCTATATATATATATATAAATATATATATATATATATATATATATATATATATATATATACATACAGTTGAGGACGATATTATTAGCCCCCCTCCTGAAATTAGACATATCTCTTCATTGATCATTGAGAATGATCATTATTAATAAGTGTATGTTATTCTGGAAACGAATACACCATGGAGATAGTATCCAATATGTTAAATTTGGACTTTTCCATTTTCACAATGAGTTTAAACAAAAAAGTGTAAAAATGGCAAGGACAAAATTATTAGCCCCCTTATCATTAATAGTCAATACAGTGCCATTTATGAACAAAAATTGACACCAGGCACTTTGATTAGTTGTTAACTATGTTGGCACATGTCCTACCATGAATTTTGGCCCATTTTTTTCATTGCAAATAGTTAAGCTGGTCCAAATTGCATGTTGAGGATGGACATTCATTTTCAGCACTCTTCAAATACTATCTAAAGGATTGAGGTCTGAACCACTCCATGATCATGGTTTTAGTATCCTTGAAGAACATTTGAACTATTTTGGACGCAAGTTTTGGGTTATTATCTTATTGAAAGATCCAGTGAAGATCTTAGCTCCCTCTATGAGCATATTTTTGCAAGGTCACTTTCCACATTCTATCAGAATTTTCAGTTTTGTATGGTGCCGTACACCCAAACAAGGTTTCCTGTGGCTGAGGCTGCCACAGAATGATGCATCCACCACCATGTTTAATTGTGGAAACCATCTTATAACGATTCAAGGCCTATCCCTTTATTCACCTGACTGAAGCAGAATTCATGCACCAAAGCAGGTGCAATTGAATATCATCAGATGAAAGCAGAGACGTTCAAAACTCATTTTTGACTTTCAAATGTTCACAGGCAAAGCTCAATAACACTCTGATATGCACTGCCTTTAGTAAAGGGGTTCTTCTGCGATGATGGCCCCAAAGCACAGTTTGATGACAAGCCCTAACAACTGTCTTTCTTGGGGGGAAAAAACCTCCAGGTGAGGCCAGGTCAATAACAATCATCTAGGCAGGTGTCCAATGCTTCTTTGGTCTAATGAGGCTAAGCAGTTTCCACAGTTACACATAGTGGAAGGGCATCAAGTTTAGTCTGTTATTCAGCCTCAGACACAGGGAGTCTGGGTCTGAATCTGGATTGCTGGGTCTTCCAACAACATTGTAACCCAAAGCATACATTTAGATTAGTTCGGAGGTTCTTCAAGGACACTAAAACCATGATATTGGAATCACCTGCTCATAGTCCAGTCCTCAATCCCACTGAGAGTCTGTGGTTAATGTCTATGATCAGCATCCATGCGATTTGGACCAGCTAGAATACTTTGCAGTGAAGAAATGGGCCAAAATCCCTAGTGGGGCATGTGCCAACCTAGGTAACAACTTATCAGAGCCTGTTGTCAGTTTTGGTTCATAAATGGCGCCATATTGACTATTAATGATCAGGGGGCTAATAATTTTGTCCTTGTCATTTTTGCCCTTTTTTGTTTAAACTCTTCGTAACAATAGAAAAATCCAAATTCAACTCATTGAACATTATCTCCATCAGTGTATTTGTTTCTAGAATAACAGAAACGGTTAATAATGGTCATTCTTACTGAGAAATCAAGAGAAATGTCTAATTTCAGGAGGGGGGCTAATAATATCGTCCTCAACTGTATATTAAAGCATTTGCTGTCCCACATGCTGTCAGTCATGCACTGTTCAGTAACATGGAAAAACAATCTTCAGATCTTAAAACACTTTCTATACATTTATCATCATCATCATCATCATCATCATCATCATCATCATCGTCGTGCTAGTTGTCGTTTCCCCTATTGGGCCTGTTGCAGTTTAGCAAGGAGATGAAGCATGAGCATGGAGGCCAGATGGCATGACCTCTTTTGGCCCATCGCTACACTACGCATGTTCCCATGGAGCGCCCTCATCTCATGCAGCTGTGAACGGGCAGCACACAATGATCACAATGATGTAATCCTTTTCCCTCCACTCATCTTCTTTCTATTCAACCACTCATTGGTGAATAAAGGGAGCGATGGAGGGAACAGAGTCAAAAGAAAGGGAGGAAGGATGGCGTTGTGTGTGTGTGTGTGTGTGTGTGTGTGTGTGTGTGTGTGTGTGTGTGTGTGTGTGTGTGTGTGTGTGTGTGTGTGTGTGTGTGTGTGTGTGTGTGTGTGTGTGTATTTCTGGAACATGTTTGTGTTGAGTACAGTAGTCGAGTTGAATACATCGTATGGTGTGTGCGCTTCTGTGGTTATTTGTGTATGTGAGTGTGTGTACAGTAGTACACACACTTGTTTATGCATGAAATATGTGTGCGTGGTGGGTGGTTGATGGAGGGGAGCGAAGGCCACTGTAGGCTTGGGGGGTGTTGGCTCACCATCAGGGAGTCGGCCAGATCTCCTGAGGCCGCAGTGCCACTGTCCTCCACATCGATCTCGTCCTCCTCATCGCAGGCCTGCTCAGACACACTGTAGTATGTGCTCCAGGCAGAGTGCTCGCCAATGGCGTCTAGCCATTTCTACAGAACACACACACACACACACACACACACACACACACACACACACACACACACACACACACACACACACACACACACACACACACACACACACACACACACACACACACACACACACACACACACACACACACACACACACACACACACACGCGCGCGCACACGCGCGCACACGCGCGCACACACGCGCACACACACACGCGCACACACACACACACACACACACACACGGAGAGTGGGAACGGAAGGGAGGGAGGGAGGAAGGGAGGGAGGGAAGAAGGGGGAGGAGAGAGTCTGCAACTATGCCACGCAGTGCCAAATATGTCACAATCTCAAAAAATACACAAGCCTACAATGATAATGCCAGTAGTGCATACTTACTTTTCGAAGAGCCTCTGGACCACTTTTGGAATTAACCTTAAAGTTATGGACACTGCCATCGAAACACTTCACATTGAAGAAGCACTTATCCCAGGCTTTGAACTGTAGGGGAAAAGTGATGAGAATTAGAAATAAAAAAAGAAAGTGTATTGATATAAAATGTAGTATTTAAAAACATACAAGCTGAATTTGTAGGCAGACAATTGTAATTGTAATTTGTGAGTGTGGTGGTCTCTGTTCCCATACCATGCAGTGGGCCTGAAGAAGAGACTGACTACCCTGTTGATGAAGATGCTCATCAGCATCAGCCCTACACACACAAAACACGAGAACATCTTATATGATCACATTTACAGGAGCGTCACCTCTTTCCCCCATGGAACACCTTATAGCAGTGTTTCCCAACCAGGGGTACGTGTACCACTAGGGCAGGGGTCAGGAACCTTTTTGGTGGAGAGAGCCATAAACGGCAAATTTTTAAAAAGAAATTTTCATGAGAGCCATACCATTTTAAAAACACATTTCAATTAAGCCCAACAATTTTACAGTGTACTGTCAAGTTATTGCTTTTATTGATAACAGGTAATAGGGTTGCCAACTGTCAACTTCATTATGGCGAGTGTCTGGGAGAATTTTGTATTTCTTAGATGTAATTTCCTGCATTTTAACACTTTTCAACCCCCCTTTCCTGTTTCAACTCAATATGGAACCCGTACTTTTATTTATAAATACTGTACGATTCCATATTTTAAAGGATGGTTAAGTAAGAGCCATATACAGTTCCCAAAAGAGCCACATGTGGCTCTAGAGCCATAGGTTCCTGACCCCTGCACTAGGGGTACGCGAGCACACCTCAGGGGGTACTTGGAAAAATGTAATAGTAACAAATATATGGAGTGTAGTCACATTGGGATAGAGGAACAGATATAGAGCATGAGAGGGGTACTCATCATATGACAAAATTGCTTAGGGGGTACGCAGGACAAAAAAGGTTGAGAAACACTGCCTTATAGAACCACACTTGTAGAACATTCTAAGGCTAAACTTGAAGTAAAATTGAATAAAACAAGCGGAACTGCTCATATGATAACAAGTGAATGTTACACTCTACCGATAAGCCCGAAACATAGACATAATATATATTTGTATTGGTACCTATCTGTATTTTTGGTATTAATACCATTGGTCACTACTTTGGCTGAAAAATGAGAAAAGGTTGCACCAGGCACAAGTTTCTTTATTACACGCGTTTCTGCGTTCTGCCTTCCCTCACTACTTTGGCTTACTTTGGGAAAAAATTCGGGAAGTCGTTCATAGAGTCGTCAAATATCATCATTAAGGATACGGAGGGGGTCGTCAAAACTCGTCATTAAGGATACGGAAGGAGGATCGTCAAAAGTCATTATAGGGGAAATTGTTAAACAAAGATTTCAGTGCAATTTTTAAAAAGTTTTTTTTTTGGGGGGGGGGGGGGGGTTCAACTTCATTTAGACAGGACAGTGAAGAGTGGGACAGGAAATGAGTGGGAGAGACACTGGGGAGGATCAGGAAATGACCCGGGTCGGGAATCAAACCCAGGTCACCCGCATAGCAGTCCAGTGCCCAGCCGATTAAGCCACGGGTGGACCACATCAGTGCAATTTTAATAGAAATACCTTCCCATAACCTTACATAACATTTGATAGTGACAATATATTTCAAATGAAAGCTTGACTTAAGTATATGTAAAACATGGACACCGTCATGCATGCAAAAAACACGGCAAAAGAAGATATTTTTGGAAGATGTCTTACTTTTTAGGATACCAAGACATGACACCGTCTTTTAGAACTACCCAGTGTGATTTCCAGCCCAAGAACTGAGACCTCTAGAAAGCAGGCAGAAAACATAATGCGACTTAAAAAGATGAATGCGCCTACTGTATACAATGCTACAACCACACCCTTCCCACATACTTTCCAGAGAGGGCCTTCAAACGGCTGTACTGCAAAGGCAGACGTCTGTGGAGAAGACAAATGACAAATAACATCACGCACCAGTAAATCTATTGTTACACTGTGTTAACTGTGGATTGTGAATATGTGAGCATGCACTCGTATTTGAATGGCTAAATGAAATGTCTATTGTTCATATGGTACATTGTAACGTCCCTGAAAAACATCTCTCTACTCTGACTACTTCTTCACTCTACTTTTATTTTTAAACGATGAGGAGGAAATAGCCAGCATTTAAAGGGACACTGTGCAGGAAATGGTCAAAAAAGGTACTGCAACTATGCTGCTTATTGAAATAAGGCTGCCTATTGCCAAATTTGATCTTTACATGAAAGTTTACTAAGTATTAAACAAATATTTTCTAGTATGGTCCAAGTACAGTCATTTTTGCAGCTAAAAATGGCTATTTTTGGACATTCAAAATGCGGACCATGGAGAAGATCCCCCTTTTCGTGTATGAAAAATGCAATTTTTCCAGTCATAATGAATACTTAGAATTTGATGGTGGTGGTAAGTATTCATGAAAAAGGTAACATTAGTGAATGGGCAGCATGAATTCTGGAAATAAACAACTCAAAATCTCACACAGTGTCCCTGTGACGGTGTGAACCCCACCGCACTAGTTTTACTTATTTTCTGATGATTATTTGCTTGATTTTCTTGTGTTAAATGTGTAAGACCTTCAGTCAGTGTCCTAGGTGCACATAGGTGCTGTACTGCTGTTTGTAACTTTTTGTTTTTCTTGATGTATTGGTATGTTTAAGTATAGGCCTGATTTACTTTCCTTTGTGTTAAGGTGGAATGTGCATGTGCCCTTAATGGGCTGGTTTAACGAGGTGCCCTCAATTGGCTGTGTAGCCAGATGATTTCCAATTAGAATAGCCTAATTGGTAGTGCCAGGTGATTGGCTAATGTCTTGACTGCCTTGTCTATTTGAATCCCGGTGTAGGGAACTCATGAGGCTCATTCTTTGTTTGAAGCACATGTGTGCTGTAGGCCCCACCTGATGCAAGGTGTTGGGTTTATTTTGGTGGCTCTCGGAAGTCATATGTTTGACTCCACCATTTCTTTTCTTTTTTGCTAGCTTACTTTTTCTATGTTTGTTTTGTTTTTCTCTTAAATTTCTGTAAATAGTTTATGCACCTTTTTGGGACTTTGGTTAAATAAAAACCCATCATTTTTTCACCCCTTAATTTTTGTGTCACTGCATTGCTCAATTTCTCCTGGCCACGAGGCTACTCTACAACAAGCCCTTTAACACTACTGCCACCTTTGGTACCAGCAAATATCAATCAGTCAGTTAGTATCCAAACAAAAACAAGTTACTGTTACAGTACAGGCAGTGGTAGATACTCACTTTCTCCTGATTGGCTGCCAGAATGACTCTGACCTCATCACTGCTAGCAAGGTCGAACACTGACAGATCTGTGAAAGTGTAAAAACTGAGACTAATGACAGGGTGTGATAAGACTAATATTACTATAGATGCTGTTAACCATCAGAAATCAGAACCTAAACATAGAACACGGGGGACAAACGCACATTATTATAGCATACTAAAATAGATTTAATATGTTTTATTCTATATCCATGTTTCTGTGATGCAAAATCCCATACCAATAATGGTTGCCGTCACCATATAAATCATGCACCAAGGTCAGGCAATTAGACTGCCTGTAAATGTTACATGAAGCATACTACCATCATTACATAACAGTCTGCAGAACCAAGTGCATTTTATTAATGTTAAATGAATATTGGGGCTGATGGCCTCATCCAGCAGCTGATGCAGAAAAAAAAAGAAAATCACTTAATGAAACGTTGCATAATGGGAGAGGACGGACTGTTATGTACCATTTTTGTTTTTCATGTTGGGATTGGCGCCGCTCTTCAGCAGCTTCACAACACTCTGCTTCTGCCCTCTGTAGGCCGCGCAGTGTAACGGCGTGTTCCCCTGCAGGTCTGTGCAGTGGATATTTGGGGGCTTCTTTCTGCCTAGCTGGGGAAGTAGGAGGGGAACACGATACTACAAACAATTAAAACAATGCTTCGCACTTACAGTAAGCATACAAAAATAAAACGGTTAACTGTGCAATGTTATTGCTTTTTGATTGTTATTTTTTTTGTGTCTGACCAGCTGTGAGAGAGTTGTGCTGTCCCCTTCCCTGGCTGCATCCAGCAGTTTCTCTTCCACTCTCCTCTCCTCTCTCCTCTGGGCAGCTGCGACACAGATGATGAGGAGAACACAGATGCAGTCACATCAGGTCATGGTGACCACTGTCAGGTTATCGACAGAAAACACACACACGCACACGCACACACACACACACAACACGCATGAGCTCACACACACGCGCGCACACGCACACGCACACACACACGCACATGCACACACACACACACACACACGCACACACACACACACACACACACACACACACACACACGCACACACACACACACACACGCACACACAGTAAACATACCCTCCAACATGGTAATGATTTCATCATCTTCAGTCACATCCTTCGGGGTTTGCGCTGATCCATTTATGACTGTTGCACAGGCATCATACCGCAACAGCAAGAGAACAATCTCCTACAAAGAAAGAGATGAAGATGATATGTGCCATTGCTATAAACACAGGAGGAGCATGTTATATTAGACTCAACTTAACACTTTCATCCTCAGTGACTTCCAAAGGAAGACAGAAGCAAATGAGTATTTGGCAACACAAATGTGTGAGGCATCACACCTGTATGCAACTAATCTCCCCCCTTGTGTGGTGATGGTTGGCAGCATAGACTACCTCATACCTTTCTGGCACTGAGTGCAGCCTTGTGCAGGGGTGTGTCGCCCATCTTATTTTGCACATTCATATCAGCCCCAGCCTGGCGAATAATACAAAATACAGACAACACAATTAGAGAGGGACAAAGGCAGACAAATGCAAGCATTGCTGTGCAGTAAAAGGGCACCGATATCACCAACCTTGAGCAACTCCTCCACAACCTCTTTGTGGCCAAAGTAGGAGGCAAAGTGCAAAGCACTCCATCCTGTGTTGGTCTTGCTGCCACCTGAGCAGGGCGTGCAGGAGGAGATTATTTAAGTTATTTCTAAAACAAACAAACAAACCAGCTAACTAACAAACAAAATGGGACGTTCACCTCGACAATTGATGTTGAGATCTATTTCCTGATTGATCTTTGCTTGTAGTAGGGTCTGCACTTGCTGCAAATCTCCCCCTCTAGCATACTTCAATAGTTTCTCCTCAGGCCCAAGTTGTTCCATTGCCTATTGGACAGACTGCAATGTAGCCCAAAACATGTATGGTAAGTGTGTATAGCATTATTTCTTCTGCTCACTTCAATTAACAAATCATATTGGTAGATTTCTAGCAAAGTGCCATAACGGTAGGCCTATGTAATCAATTATGTGTGTCAATTTATGTTAACTACCAACACGATTTCAAATAGCCTACCGACTCGCAGTTTTACGCATGAATAGCTTACGAATGACTTGCATTTTGTAGGCTTCTGTGAAGACCAAAATAAAGTTTGTAATTCGATGCCGACTCCGGACAAGCTCGCGAGTCACTTGTCAACAGTGTAGTAGCCCACGTTGATATCCATACATCGTGCCGAATGAAAGCAAGCACAGGTTGACACACAACGTCTGAATTCCAAACAACGAAACACCCGTTTCACTCTAAACTGGACTCACGGGGTTCCTGGCCTGCCCCACGTTTGACTAAAATAGCACACCAACGCGGGCAAAGTGGTAGGCCTATGTTTCAACATGGCTTTTCATAGCTATGACTATTATGTCGACGCTATCATCAATGCGCCCTCAAATATAGCTATGTATGTACATAAACACTACATTTTCTACCCTACATAGTAGAATAGATTAAACAAAATGCGAAAGTACCACCCGCGCTTAAAATGACAGCATGGAAAGTTGTAGCGCATGAACTCGAGTGGAGGGACAAGGCAACTCTCCAATAGAGGGGCGCAGACTAATGTGTATGGAATATAGCCCTGAAGTGCCATGTCACCCACTCAGCCCAATGAGTGATGCTCATTGTTTTAAAAACCCCTGCAGCCACTGATGAAAAGACTACTTCTACAATCACATGAAAATTAATTGACACAGGACTGTGGTTCAAGTTCATTATTATAGCTACATGTATATCAACACTATACAGATGCTGTACTCACAAATTCAACAAAACAACCAGACAAAACAAAGGGTGGGTGGTTGGCCATGGAAGAAAAGAAAAGCAAGGGCGCCCATAAATAACATGAAATGACACATACAACAAAAAAAAACATCAAAAAAGTTAAGAGTGCATTGGTTGCACTGAAAACAGCAGGAGTTACATTGTGCAAAATAAGCAAGAGAGGTAGGAAGGTCAGGTAGTGAGGTAAGGGTAAAGTGCTTGTGCATAAGTGGCAGATGGCTTGTGGGTAAGTATTGTCCCTAAAATGGGGTGGTAGTAGGTGCATTCGACATGTGTCAACGCATGCATGCGCATTTAGACAGCAATGCACCCTGGATGGAAAATGCTGCATGACGGTTAGATTTCCTGTCAAACTTCGAAATTTCGTCGACGTTGCGTTGACGAGGTGACATGTCACATGGTGTAAAACTATCGCGGGATGAATGCGGCTGCAGTCAGATCTTGCAACCTCTGCAGTTGCTTATCCCCTTCAACGCTCGTCGGCGGACTGCCTCCGAGGTCACGCGCCCATGAACTGGTTGGTCAACAACTCACTCACGTGTGTATATGGGTCTTGTCTCACACCTCTACACAAGTTTGCGCAGGTACCCACTTCAGCTCCTCCTCACTGCCTGTCCCCCCACTCCTCACACGTGGTGTGTTAGTAGAGCAAACCGGTGCGAGCTCATCGTCTCGTTCATATTTGTGGCCGACTGCAAATGCGCTGTATTTAATAGCCCCATACGACTTTGTTGCTGTCGATCAACATTGACGAAGCACGTGAGCGAGAACTTGTTGTCACGATGTGGGTGTTATTAAATACAGCGCATTTAAAGTCGGCCACAAATATGAACGAGACGATGAGCTCGCACCGGTTTGCTCTACTAACACACCACGTGTGAGGAGTGGGGGGACAGGCAGTGAGGAGGAGCTGAAGTGGGGACCTGCGCAAACTTGTGTAGAGGTGTGAGACAAGACCCATATACACACGTGAGTGAGTTGTTGACCAACCAGTTCATGGGCGCGTGACCTCGGAGGCAGTCCGCCGACGAGCGTTGAAGGGGATAAGCAACTGCAGAGGTTGCAAGATCTGACTGCAGCCGCATTCATCCCGCGATAGTTTTACACCATGTGACATGTCACCTCGTCAACGCAACGTCGACGAAATTTCGAAGTTTGACAGGAAATCTAACCGTCATGCAGCATTTTCCATCCAGGGTGCATTGCTGTCTAAATGCGCATGCATGCGTTGACACATGTCGAATTCACCTAATAACACCCACATCGTGACAACAAGTTCTCGCTCACGTGCTTCCGTCAACGTTGGTCGACAGCAACAAAGTCGTATGGGCTTATTGCATGGGATGCTGCGGTACAGAATATTCTCCCCGATGGTAGGCATGTGACAAGATTGTGAGCAGAATGTGTAAGGTCAGGGGTGATGTTCAATCTGGTAATTCTGGTGTTGTTGTAATGTGAGGCTATGAAGAATGCCGCCAATGATTTTAGAGGCCCTACCACCTTCTCCAGGTGTTGCTTATCTTGGCTGGTGGTGCTGCCATACCAGACCAGGAGGGAGAAGGTGAGCACACTTTCAATTAGTAGAAGTGGATCGTGCTTGCTTGATTGACCCAAGTTTCCTCAACTGTCAGAGGAAGTGTAGTCTTTGGCGGGCTTTTCAAATTATGAAACTGATGTTCAGGTTCCATGACAGGGACTGATTGATGGTGGTACTTAAAAAACGAAAGGAGTCAACACTCCACTACCTGGGCAGAATACAAATTGGGATGTGCTGGCTGGCCCTTTTCCTGAAAATGGGCTATATTACAAGTTCATATCCTACTTAAAAGCACTTCACTGATCAAAACATCAGCCAGATCTATTGATAAAATGGGGGCCAACTATAAGGGGTAGAACCAAGAATAGGCTTATCTTGAAAAGTTCTTTGGTGACTGACAACAAAGATGAGGAGTACCACCATCAAAATGTAAATACGACATTTTTTTACTTTCTATTGCCTTAAAATGCAACATCTAACTAATATCTTCAAACAAAGCACTGCAGGAAGGATACATGTCTATACGTTTCAGTTCAGAGGTGTGTAGCCTACAGGTTTTGACATAACTTAGAGAGCGATCTAGACATTGGGATAGGGGATATTTTTCTATAAAAACGTATGTTTCTTAAGAAACCCCTTTGTGAAAAAAGGGAAAACAATATATTCTGAATTTGTCTGAAGAATCTCATTCATCTGGGTCATCCTAGACATGTTTTTTTGTTGTATGGGCTGGCCCAGTGAATGTCATTTTCAACAACACCAGCAGATGGCAAACTACACACTGTAGCTTGAGGCTTCAGCCCTTGTGCCCTCATGTATGTTTCCCTAGTATGTGTTGTAACAGTGATGCATTATGGAAAGTATCAAAGACCCAGTAATCACAACATTTCAAAGCTAATGTTAGATCATGGATGGTGAACCAATGTCTCGGGGGCCGTTTACGGATCTTATCTTGCCTACAATATAATTTTAATGGTATGCAGTTTTACATGACATATGCCATGTGTTTTAAAGATATTACATTAGAAATACACTTAAATTATATGTTCAGGCGACCTAGTGAAGGTGGGGTCTGTTGTAAAGGTGGCTGCCTTCAATATAGGCCTAAAGTGCTGGGGGAAATCCTGGCTTGTGTTCAATGTATACCCTTTGGAGGACGTAATAACATTTTAAGTGGTCCCTTGAATGAAAAAAATCCCCACCCTGTGTTAGATGGAGAACATTTTGTTTGACGAAAGGCTTAGTTCTTCTTCACTCTAATGAAATCTCAGTCATGTCCCCCCACATGATGCCAAAATGGCATTTATTCATTTGTTTCTGTAATCATTTAGGCATGCCAGAAACAACTAACACAATTCTGACAAAATGTTGAATCTTTTCATATTGTTGCAGGAGGAGACTTACTTTCTCGAAATGGAAGAAAAGCCAATGAAAGACCAGTGATCATCCCACACTAGAACCATGGGAGAAATACTGTGTTTGGATGTAATCGGTGTGATGTCCATGATGTGAAGTGATGATTGATACAGATATTTTCCCAAGACCAAGGAAAGTGGGTAATGTATGTATGTATGTATGTACGTACTAGACTAATGTTTAATCTGCCCTAGCCCCAGGCCAGACTATTGACATGATGTGTGTGTGTGTCTGTGCGTGTGCGTGTGCGTGTGCGTGCGCGTGTGTGTGTGTGTGTGTGTGTGTGTGTGTGTGTGTGTGTGTGTGTGTGTGTGTGTGTGTGTGTGTGTGTGTGTGTGTGTGTGTGTGTGTGTCTGTGTGTGTGTCTGTGTGTGTGTGTGTGTGTGTGTGTGTGTGTGTGTGTGTGTGTGTGTGAATAAAAAAAAAAAACCTAACCTAACTGAACCTTTTTGTTGTTCTGTATATTTCCTGTGCACTTTGTATCTGCTAGTGATGTTGGCTATGATTATGTCCTCGTTTGTAAGTCGCTTTGGTTATAAAGCGTCTGCCAAATGTAATGTAATGTAATGTAATGTGTGGAGGTGACCCTCTCCTCCTTCCCCTCTTGCTTTCAGCACCCCTGGTCTGTGCTTCCCTTAGCCTGCTCTTGCGAGCCATCAGAGCTAATGAAGGACCGCACTCTGTCTGGCACAGGGCACACCCGTCGCTTTGAAGACCCATGTGAGTATGAGCAATTTGGTAGCCATGCATCAGAGACAGGGAGGGAGTGCATTTGTGTGTGTGTGTGTGTGTGTGTGTGTGTGTGTGTGTGTGTGTGTGTGTGTGTGTGTGCGTGCGTGCGTGCGTGCGTGCGTGCGTGCGTGCGTGCGTGCGTGCGTGCGTGCGTGTGTGTGTATTCGTGCATGTGTGTGCGTGAGAGAGAGAGAGAGAGAGAGAGAGAGAGAGAGAGAGAGAGAGAGAGAGAGAGAGCAAGAAAGACATATATGGAAAAATATAAGAAAAGAGAGATATAGAAAGAAAGAGTCGGAGGAGACTAGAATACTGAGGGGAAGGGGCCACAAGGCCAATGGGTTCATTCATGAGTCCTGTGATCTGGCGGACTACTCAAACCTGGTGCCAGCTTTTTGTATATCAAAGCGCTTTTATGTTCTCTCTGCACATGCATCCGTATAGTCTTGTGTGAAGAAGAAAATGCACAGGTGTGTGTGTGTCCGTACTTTTATTTCGACAGCTTGTCGGGAAAACAGACGCCTGTTTAATGTTTTGTTGTTTCAGCTCAGGATCTCATCAGTGCGGAGAGCAGTGCAACTACTGTTTACATGTGGCCTCCACTTAACATCGCTGCTCTGCACATTGCTACTTTGTCATGCTGCCGCTTGATGTGTAGGCGTGCTTTGTTACATGCTTACTTAGTCTACCCTTCCCTGTGTACTTTGCGGCATGATTTGTGGACTATTGTGCGGCGCTTTAGATAAAAGAGTCCGTTAAGTGTAATTTATTGTAATGCAAAAAATCAATTGATCTCCCGGCAGCAGCGAGGCAAGTTACAGTAGCTGCTGGAGACGAATGATCAGTTATACAGGAAAAACACAGTACAGTATATGCATTCATGTAATGACGCTGACAACATGCTGGACACTGAGAAAAAGGTGGGGAATGGGGGGTTGGGGGAGCCATGTTTAGGGTAGCAAGTACAATTCCTGATCAGTTTGGTTTATTTGAGGACACAACACCATCTGTAGATAGTGTGCAATACTCATTGGTCTAATTAGATGTCCTGATGTAGGCGTAACGGTGGGAGGATTGGGCAGATAGTAGCATTGTATTCCACTGAATGAGGAACTGATGAGGGGGTGGGTCATGGTGAACCAAGCTTGAAATTGTACAATGGAAATTACTGGAATGTTACTGGCAATTACTGTAGACAACTGGCCGCCCTGTTTGTTAAGAGAAAATCTTTTTTTTCAAGGTAATTTGACAGGAGCCAATTGAGAGCCAATATTGCCATTGTGAATTTTCTGGTCACACATTTCGTTTACAGTCTCACCCTTACACATATGGAACAACGTGTCAACCATTGAGCACTGAGCAAGCGAGCACCCACTATATTCATCAAATCAGCCCATAGCCAGTCTGGGGCTCCGACGAGCATGCTAATTAGGTTAGCAATTACTGTAAGCTGTCACAGTTCTTTAGTGTCGAGCCGGACGCTGTGTTCTCCAGTGTCTAATCCTCTTCAAATGACAAGATAATGGAGATGATGATGAACCAAGGCTTCAAAAGGGAAAACTGTGGAGAATTCTCAAATGAGACCCATTTAGTAGAGCGAGGGGAGAAAGAGAGACGGAGGCAGGCAAGCCAGGAAGGAAAAGGGGAAAAAATATATTTAAAAAAGGGGTAAAATCACAGTGAAGGAATCAAGTAGTACCCCCTTCAGCCCCACCCCCTTCAGCCCCCACATCCTCTCTCTTCATCTGTCATTCTCACTCTGTCTCTGTCTCTGTCTCTCTCCCTCTCTCTCTGTGTCTCTCTGTCTGACTATCTTTGTCTTTCTTGCACTCTTAACCTCTCTCGACCTCCAAAAAGATACCATTCAGATAGTATTTGTGAATTTCCAGTTTCTCATTTCAATGAATGCAAATGAAAAGAAAAAAAAGAATAAAAGGCAACGTATTAATGGTTAGTAGACTATTGTGAAGCAACACACACAAATGTGCAGTCAGGCATAGTATGAATATTGTCAACAGTATACAAATCAGCCCCCTGCTGGCAGGTGTCATTCTAACATTTCATAGCAAACTCCATGTCAGGCACATAGGGCATGTTGTTGTCCCCCCCCTTTTTCCATCACAAAAAGGGAAAAACAGTTTAACCAGAGAGATGTGATGACATTCAGTTACTGGAAAGCAGGGCCGCTGACAGCT
The DNA here is from genome assembly GCF_034702125.1 of Engraulis encrasicolus. NCBI lineage: Eukaryota > Metazoa > Chordata > Actinopteri > Clupeiformes > Engraulidae > Engraulis > Engraulis encrasicolus. Next base: position 30,387,305 of record NC_085872.1, read on the forward strand.
TTGGCCGACCCCTAGGTCAAAGTCATTTGAAAGGGCCCCCTAGCCCATGCAATGAGGGCCCAACTTTGGGCCCCCTCTCTCTCCCCGGCCCTGGGACAACTGTCCCCTTTGTCCCCACCCTCCTCGCGGCACCCCTGCTGAAAAGGTTGGAAAACGATGCCCCTGCCCTCTCGTCCCATTACGCTCAGCCCCTACTCTGGTACCCTGGTGGGTCCTGGCAAAATGTCAGCACCCCACACACGGGGCCAGGGCGCAGCAGCAGGCGGGGGGTCTGCTGCTGTCTGTGCCAGTCTTCAGAGCCACCCTCATTTCCCTGCCTCTCGCTCCCCATGCTCCCCATCATGTTGTTTTTTTCCCTCTTTATTCAAATCAGAGACATTCGTGACTGGGTGATTGCGGGGTACTGTGGGAAATTATGCTGCCATTTGTGACTTCCATGGTCTTTTATTTTACCTGAGAGAAGATGGCTCTGTATTGCTGTGGATGGGTGTGTCACCCATTCTGATATCTTTTTTTGTCGTTTTTATGCTCATTTACAGTGCTAGTTCACTAAGTACTGTATACCTTTTGTATTTTACCATGTGTCTTTTCATTTTTCTAAAAAGTAGTACACTCTATATTTTGCTGTAATGGATAGAGACGATTGTTATTGGATGAGAAAACATTCTAATGACCAGCACTGTATGAAACACAAATATCTTCATTATGGCCAATTAAATGGTCATGCATATCATCATGCACTGGTGTCGAAATGTCATGCATTTGCCAACCACGATCACTTCGCTCTGGTTAGAGCTGTGTTGTTGGTGTTGAGGTCTTGTTCGTGTGTTCTCACTATGGTTGTGCAGTTCTGTGTGTTCCACGGTGCCCCCTGCTGTCCTAATAGCTGCATCTCTCTCTCTCTCTCTCTCTCTCTCTCTCTCTCTCTCTCTCTAGTAATGGCCACAAATAATATCTAATGCTTCGGTTGCCCATGTGTCGCCACTCGGCACCTGCTGTAGATGGATAAGCTGAATGAGACCTTTGCAAAAGGTCTTCAATTACCATCACTTACAAGTACTGTACACAGGTACACAACTCGACCATTTTTGTTGAGGTAAATGTGACAAGGGAAGTCTGATGTCACACAATAAATGTAAGAACATTCCTTCCATCACACACACACACACACACACACACACACACACACACACACACACACACACACACACACACACACACACACACACACACACACACACACACACACACACACACACACACACACACACACGAGAGAGAGAGATGGTGAGAGTGTGGTTAAGATTTAAGTATAGCTGAAAGTGCTCCTAAGCAAGTACACACAGTCCACTCTCCGCCATGTCTATTTCTACACAATAGTGCCGTTGACAGCCCAGTAAGTAGAGCCATCAGACTCCAAAAACATTGCCTTGAGGACGATTTGTGAGTTCACCTGATGCAATCACTGGAAGACAGAATGTGTGTTCTGTTTGACGACTCCTCTCCTCTGTATTTCTGTGCTGCCGAGGAGAGTAGTGCCTCCAGCACATCTTTGCATCACTTGTGATTGCTATAGTAACTGTAATGCAACAAATGCGAGGCAGCAGAAGAGGTGGGAGGCTTTCTCTGTTCCATTTGAACACTGAGGACACATGCAGCTTTTATTTCATATGGCGAGAGAATACATAAGATAACGGCATTATCTTTTACACCTACTTTACACATTTGCTCGTGTAATTCATTTCTAAAAGGCCTCTCATTATGAACTTCCAAGACATTGCGGGTTGTTAGCAGAGCTCTAAATTTACTTTTTTTCATCACCAGCCAAAATCGCTAGTAGATGCTTATCTTACCAGCCAAACACACTCTCACTAATGGCTCAAAGTGGCTGGTAAGTTGGTCTTTTCTACCAGCCAAGCTGAAATTTCACCAGCATTTGGCCGGTTGGCTGGTGTTGATTTAGAGCCCTGGTTGTTAGGTAGGTTGGTACACTACAAACACATGTTGGATAAATAACACCGTTGGATTCCTGGCACGCTACAGACAGTGCAGCATTTTAAAATCGTTCTGGGATACAATACAAACATGAATTCACTAACACGTCATTCTGGGAATTCTTAAAAGTAACTGAGCCGATATCCTAGTATGTTGCAGAGGGTAAAAACAAACGCGTTAGAAACTCATTACTGTGTCAGCGGGGTAGCCTGAAATAAATACCAGTGTTTGTCACTGATTGGTGTATCTTTTCTATGTAGCAGCTGTAAGCCACCCCTGTGTTGGGGTTGCATGGTACTGTATGTGGTATAGCCAAGATATGAGCTCTGCCTCGGGAGCACCGTGGTAGTGGTACACATGCAAGGAAAAAACACCAGGAAGGCAAAGTTCCCCACCTCTCATAAGAACATCTATTTGTGCTGAAAGTCATACAAAGCCACCTCTCTAATAATCCCTTCAGAAGTTTCGCTTTGTTTTCCCTTTGTACTCTCTTCCCTTTGCTGGAGAGAGAGAGAGAGAGAGAGAGAGAGAGAGAGAGAGAGAGAGAGAGAGAGAGAGAGAGAGAGAGAGAGAGAGAGAGAGAGAGAGAGAGAGAGAGAAAGGGAGAGTTGAAATGAAATGGATTGAGAGAGACAGAGAGAGAGAGTTGAAATGAAATGGGGAGAGAGAGAGAGAGAGAGAGAGAGAGAGAGAGAGAGAGAGAGGGAGATTTGAAATGAAATGGATTGAGAGAGACAGACAGAGAGAGAGAGAGAGAGAGAGAGAGAGAGAGATGAAATGAAATGAAATGGATTGAGAGAGAGAGATGAAATGAAATGAAATGGATTGAGAGAGAGAGAGAGAGAGAGAGAGAGAGAGAGAGAGAGATAGAGATAGAGACAGAGACAGAGACAGAGACAGTCTTCAGGTTCAGACACTGGTCCAGCTTCCCTACGTACCCCCTGAATACCATTCCACCTACACCTTTTTATCAGTCATTATTACTCTCAGGCGTTTGTGTTTGCACACATGTAAAATGTGGTACACATTAAGCCCTTTATTGGCTTCATTCCTTTTATTGCTTAATGACATTCAACCACTTGCCATGCAAAGCAGATCAACCATCTATGTATATTAAGAACTACAGTTTAGTCAATTTCAACATGCAGTTGTAATGCTCACACTACCCTGGACTTGTCAGTACCTGAGGTTTTTTTTAGCCTTTTCCGAGATCTTGGTCATTGTAATGGAGGCAGCGCTTTGTTTACATTTCAAAAAAACATTTTTATTTATTCCCCAAAACATCCAAAAGGTTATACAACATCAGCAGTCAACTAGCAAACAGCGGTAGGCCTACCGTTTTGTAAAATATTTAGAGTAGGCCTATGTTAATTAAAAAAAAAAGTAAACAAACGCTGCCCCCATTAGAATAGCTCATATCTCGGAAAGGGCTTAGCCGAAAAATGTGACATCACCGGGTACTGACAAGTCAAGGGTAGCGTGAGCAATACAATAGCATATTGAAATTGACTAAACTGGTCCTTTAACACAAAGCATCGTTGTTTCGAATCCAACTCTGAGTTGGTTTTGAAAGCGTAAGACATATAAGGAATAAGTCACCATTAGGATTTTGCAGCATACCTATTGGTGTTACCAATAGCATTTCGAAGTTTAGGCCTACACATGTCCATGCTTCGGTGAAAAAAGACTAATGCTAAATTATATTTAATGAATCTAATTCATAGGAACCAACGGGGAAATAAACCAGAGCTTTGCACGGCAAGCTCTGTAATTAAATGAATATATTGATCAAAACTTAACACCTGCACATTACAGTAAGCAAATAAGTAATTGGGCTGGCAATATAATGTAGTAGCCTACCAAACTACACACAGGAAAGCCCCAAGAACATGTCACCAACAACACACTATTCTTCTATTCTATTGTATTCATTCTAGTGCTCTGGATTAATCATCAGAATGTTAGAATAAGTACAACAGTACTACTATATGATTTAGTATGTCCGGTAACAGGGGCGGACCTTGCCATTTTGGGGCCGTGGGAGAAATATGAACATGGGGCCCTCAAAAGTCATTGTATAGACATAAAACTCTGTGTTTTGGTGCGTTTTGTCTCATAGATAGCTTTGATTACTTTGCATAAGTGACAAAGCCTACTTTTTAGTGTGTTTGATGCAACTAGTGTGACAGTTGGGGCTCCTATGGAGTACAGATTTGGTCGGGCCCCTAGACAGTTGCCTAGGTTTGTCTAATGGAAAGTCAGCCTCTGTCCAGTGAGAAAAAACCAAGCACAACGACAACAGCAGCCGCAAAAATGATGTCTGTGACAACTTGTCTTTTCAATGCTGTAGCAGATGTGCTACCTTGGCAACCATAAGTACAAACAGCATGTGTCTGCACTACTTTTCAGATGTTGATATACAGTGCGTGCTTTACACGACTATAATAACACGTTGCAAAAGACTGTATTCAGCCAACTTGTGCCACTGTTACATGAATGTGGACATCTTGTGCATCTTGTTTTTCTGTACCCTCTACAGTTTCTAATCATTCTTTGTACAGTATGTGCACGGGTACAATGCAGAAGCATTTTATTCATGAAATTGGAAAATTCCTCTTCAGATGATGACTGCAGCCATGCAATAGGTGATGTCTAGATCCAAGTATTGTGTTGTAGAGCCAGGTTTAAAGCTGTCCCACTCCCCAAAAGTCGTAACATAAACCAAGTTGGCTGATCCATTCAGTTATTTTTGAGGGGCTTTACAAGCCTTTATTGGTGTTTTATATGACAGGACAGTGAAGCAGAGACAGTAAGCGAGTTGCGAGAGAGAGATGGCGGAAGGGCTGGCAAAGGACCTGGATCGGGAATCGAACTTGGGTCCGCCAAGTAGTAGACGAGTTCCCTACCATTAAGCCACGGTAGGGGCCCGGCCGGTTGATCCATTCAACTCACTTGAGTGTGGAAAAGCTCAGGGCATCCGTGATATGCTCCTAAATATCCCTATCCCATCCTCCTCAACATTCTGGGGCAGCCGTGAACTAATTGTTAAGGGGATAGGCTTAGGATCATTGGGTTGAAGGTTTGAATCCCAGCCGCCTTACCTCTCCCTACACCTCCACCTGACCCATGGCTGAAGTGCCATTGAGCAAGGCACCTAACCCCACACTGCTCCAGGGACTGAAACCAATACCCTGTACTTAAAAATAACTGCAAGTCACTTATGATAAAAAGCATCAGTTAAGTGTAATATAATAATAATAATGAATAATAATGAATAATAATGAATAATAATACTAATAATACTAATAATAATACTACTACTACTACTACTACTACTAATAATAATAATAATATAATAAAGAGCTGTTGTGCAGCCGCCCATACTTTAAGACTATGCCAGACACTGCCTTTGAATGAACTCAGTCTTGCTGCAATTTAGATGAATTGCAAAGTCTGATTGCCAAAAGCCCAACCCGAGCTCTCGTTTGATGCTTGTCTACCCTCTTGATGTCATCATGCATCCCCCTCTGATTACGGGAAGATCAGACAGACACTGAGACTGAAACTTCTTTTCACAGTTTCCCCCAGCTGGGTCAATGTTCTCCTCTACAGCGGCAGGCAGAATGCAATGAGGTGACATGGGGGGGGGGGACCTCTACCCTAATAATGACAGAGAATGGGATCACACCCCCTGAAACTTATAAAAAACCCACAAAAGCCGAAGCTTGGAACATAAATGTTGCCTTGGCCGTGACTTAAACCCTGAGAAGAACATTTGGTCCACAGAGACCAAGTCAGTGACCCATGGTCTGCACATAGTGCAGCGGCGTTTTAATACTTGTCCCGGTCGGCACCGAAGAGGCAAAACAGACTTCTTCACTAGGCCCCATGGGAGATAATGACACATGTACACATGGAAGGATCACAAATTTATGGTGTATTTCAGCCACTGTTAAAAGGTGTATTTTTTAATTTTTATATCTATTTTTTACCTTTACTAAACAGACAGTTGAGTGAGACAAGAAATGAGTGGGGAAAGAGAGAGGGCACGGATCGGCAAGCGACCTCGGGTCGGAATCAAACCCAGGTTGTCAGCGTAAAGTTATGGCGTCTTAGTTCATTGAAGCACTTACCCATTTTATGTTTTATTTAATTGATTCATTTCTCCTCCAATTCTATTGTTGCTTTTCTTGATGTGCAAGCAGCAAGCAATTGAATACTACAGTATTACAATGTATAGACAGGGCTTATGATGGAACAGAATGATTCTGAAAATAGCATATACAGTAGGTTACCTCTAGTACATTGGACTGAATCAAAAGTCAACACTGTTCTTCACTTTACTGGCATGGCATTTTGTACAATTGAGACACACATACAGTACCTATCACCAGAGCTCTAAATTAAACTAGAAATGCATTCTCACAGAAAATGCTGGAAGCGGGCTTGCCTTTTGGGGCAGAGATGAAACAAAGTACTATTGAGAAAACAAAGCTAAAAGAAATCTTGGAAAAACTCCATCCACCCAGTCAGAAGTTATGGGCCAAACAATTCTGCCATCTTGGATTCAGCCATCTTGAAAGTGTTGTAGCTCTGCGTTTTGGGGATATACTAAATGACATAGATGGTATTTTAAGTTGGCTAAGGAGCACTGCATATGATATAATTTTGAAAATCAACATGGCTTCGAGCGGGATTAGAACTCACAACCTCCATATCTGTAATCCAACCCCTTTGCCATTGATATTAAATGACATACAATACATGATATTTGAAGTTGGCTAAGGAACACTGCATATGATATCATTTTGAAAATCAACATGGCTTCGACTGGGGTTCGAACCTCCAACCCCCATATCTCTAATTCAGCACATTTGCCATTCATACTAAATGACATACATGGCATTTTAAGTTGGCCAAGGAACACTGCATATGATATCATTTTGAAAATCAACATGGCTTTGACTGGGATTCGAACCCCCAACCTCCATATCTGTAATCCAGCACATTTGCCATGCATACTAAATGACATACATGGGATTTTAAGTTGGCCAAGGAACACTGCATATGATATAATTTTGAAAATCAACATGGCTTTGACAGGGTTTCGAACCCCCAACCTCAATATCTGTAATTCAGCACATTTGCCATCCATACTAAATGATATACATGGCATTTTAAGTCGGCCAAGGAACGCTGCATATGATATAATTTAGAAAATCAACATGGCTTCAGATGAGATTCGAACTCTCCACCTCCATATCTCTGATGCAGCAGCATGCATTACCACTAAGCCAAGCAGCTAGCTGTCATGCATAGTCCAGCAAGACTATATTACATTGCATTGCAGAGCTGAACAATAGACTTCTAGAATGCTTGCTCGCACCTGCTCGTTAAGAATAGAATCTTGAGACAGTGAAGGTTGAAATGGAACCCTTCACTGGCTGCACCTGTTGTGATTGACTGAAAGACAGTTAGTATTGAGCTCTAAACTGGGGAGAAAATGAGAATGAGATTTTTGTCTTTACAACATCGTTGTAAAAAAACTAAAAGGAGTTGGCACGTGTCCTTTTCACAGATCGGAGTCATGCTTGTGATCTCTCTAACAGTCTTTAAATGAAGTTTATAGGTAAACATTTTCAGGCACAAATGGACCTCCGTGTGGGACATGCGCTGATCTCTTGAAAAATGCACTTTTCGAAAGACTGGGATTCTCCATAGACCCAGGCCTGTTTTTTTTACAAACCTGCCATTTAAAAAGTATTGGGAGTTGGGAGATGAAACTTTGACAATTTGGAGACATCCCATAGAGCTCGCTAACAACGCGTCAACTAAACTTCTAGGTGAAAGTGTTGATGTTTTATGACTGAAAAAGCCTCCTACACTCTAATCTCTAGAGTGGCGGAATTTTGGTTCATGGAGGTTCCACCACTATTTTCAATGGGGACCCAGGCTTTCACAAAATCGCCAAAAACGGGAAAACGACAAGAGACACGGAAAAGCCTATTAGTATACGCGATCTCCAAGCCGAGCCGGTCGTTTTAGTGTTTGAACGGTGTCTCTATCTCGAAAGGCCTAGGAGGAGATCCCTGCACAAGAACGATAATAATAATAATCAAACAGGACTTAGAGATTACTATAAACGGGCCTTGCTCTGCAAGGGCCATGCTCTGCATGGTCCTTGCTCCGCAAGCCCGCTTAATTAGCCAACTGTCCAAATGCTGATGAAATTTCAGTTTGGCTGGTAGAAAAGACCAATTAACTAGAAACTTTTACCCATTCGGGAGTGTGTGTGTAATTATAGATGGATTTTAAAAATATATGTTTTGCGTATTCCAGTCCATTTCCCCATCAGCTGCATAAAATACACTTTCAAAGAGGCTTTTAAAGCAAAACACACCATTAAATGGATAAATGGACAGGGAGGATATTTTCAGGCAGGTGCTGCTGTGTTTTCTGCTTATTTGTTTTATTCTGCACATTCTCTAATGCATTTCATGGAGACAAAACGATAATGGGAAACACGGGGGTCTCCAATCCATTTAAAATGTAGCCTTTCAGTTTCTTGCCATGGGTGAGTACAATATGACTCAGCCCCTTGCCACACTTGACGCCTGCTGAATAGGTGCTGTGCTGTCCCATCTCTCTCGTGTGGCATGTTTGTTTTCCTGTCAGGGCAACACACTTCACTCAACTGCTGGGAGAGCGTGTGCCTGAGAGAGGTCCCCGATCAAACCAAATGCAGTGTCAGATGCTTGCTTCTACTGAGGAGGAGAAAACATGAAACAAAGTTTTTGCAGTTGGTTATATCAATCAGACATTTCACAACATTGAAGTACACACTCACAAAACGTATCGTGTTTCTTTGAAATCTAGATGTCACCGTTGCTCAGGGCTGGTCTGGGACCGAAAAATGGCCCGGGTATTTTTGGCATAGACAGGCCCCCAACACATTCACAGGCCATTTTCATACTATATCTTGACTGGCTGAATCGACTAAATTATCGATGGAACAATGGGCCTCCCCCTCTAAATTGTGGGCCAATCCCCAGGAAAACAACAACAACAACAACAACAGTATAGGCCCATTGGGGTGTCCGGCCAACCGGGAAAATGCCCTGTATGCCAGATTACCAGTCCAGCCTTGCCGTTGCTCCAAGATGAATATGAGAAACTACCATTTTAGTTATGTATAAATTTAAGATAGGACTGGCACAGCATGCCAAACCAAGGAGGAACCATTTAAGGAATGACATGGACAGGGGTGGGAGGCTTGGCACTGGCAGTTGGAGGGTGAGCACTGACAAAAATAGGTGGGACAGAGGGGGGGGGGGTGCATAGGGGCCAGGAACCCCCGGCCTCACCACATGGGGGGCCCCCTGCCAGTGGCTTTCGATTGCCAAACATCTTGTAGGGGCCCCATTCTACGATATTTCGTGGGCCCAACACCTCTGACACATCTCCTGCCCCCCCCCTGTCCCAATACCAGTGCTCCCCCCCTGGTGACAAACATAGGCGGGCAAACGAAACAGAACAGCTCCTGAAATGACAGAGGATGGGTACTATCTAAGTGGGACACCCTCACAAGTAGGAATCAGCAAAGAAATGGAAACAGACGCAACTTTCGGGGGATGAAGACAGGACACACATTAAGAAGACTGCTTACATGGGCAGTCATGGGTAAGCAGTTAGGGCGTCAGACTTGTAGCTCAAAGGTTGCTGGTTCGACTCCCGACCCGCCAGGATGGTGGGGGGAGTAATTAACCAGTTGAAAATAACAGTTACTGAACAAATGCTTTGTAGCTTGTGCCTGCGTGTATGAAGTTAATAATACTTGTATGTCGCCAGGGTGCTGTGTTCTGAGGGCATCTGGGTTCTCAACTACTGTGAGATTGCCTAGCATAAACAAGGAAGGACTTGTACAAACATATGTTTGAATACATAGGGTGGACCACTAGACACACACCATTTAGGCCTGGAAAAAAATTGTTCAGTAGCCTAAAGGAGACGAAGGACACAGGTCAACTCAATCATAAAGTAATTAATTATAGTCAGAAAGGGGAAGAGGCAAGGTAACAATGGGCAGGAACACAGAACAGGAAATCAAAGGAACACATGGAAACACATGCCATAAACAGAAACACATGTTACAAGGACATGCAGGAAGATACAGATAAGAAGTAGCAAAGTCACAAAGCCATGGTAGGAAATGTATCACATGAGGAACAGAGGTACGTCACGCAAAATCGTAAGGTCAAGAAAAAATAAATAAAGGACCACTTCAGTCAATTTCAATATGCTGTTGTATTGCTCGCTACCCTTGACTTGTCAGTACCCGGTGATGCCACGTTTTTCGGCTCAGCCCTTGTCGAGATCTGAGCTATTCTAATGGGGGCAGCTTTTTTTTACTTAAAAAAAAAATCTTGGCCAACTCAAAATATTTTCCCAAAAGCTATCGCTGTTTGCTAGTTGTCTGCTGATGTCTTATAACCTTTTGGAGGTTTTTTTGGGTATAAATCAAGATGTTTTTTTGAAATGTAAACAAAAACCTGCCCCCATTACAATAACCAGGATCTCGGAAAAGGCTGAAAAATAAATCTCAGGTAGCCTACAGACAAGTCCAGGGTAGGGTGAGCATTACAACTGCATGTTGAAATTGACTGAAGTTATCCTTTAACATGGATAACCCTTAAGCATCTGATCGTCCAACGCCACAAACTGCATCAAAGTGCATCAAAATGTATACCTTACATTTATTTCACATTTATTTCTACCTATAGCTGACCGAGTAAGCATAACAATTATAGCTTGTTGCTCTGATGCGACTTCTGAAGTGTATTCAGTTCAATTCCCTTGGCTGCTGTCACACAGCGGGGAAGAAGTGGGTGGGAAAAGAATAACCTCCCGCTACTTCTCTATTTGGCGCATGCCAGATGCGCGTAGAGTAGGGGACTACTGTATGTCCGTTGACTTGTTTGAGTCACATTGAGGGATAACAAACAAGGCCAGTGATGGGAGACCATGAAAGAAGAACATGCTGACGATTTTCCTGCGACAATCGAGATTCGATGGTTTTTGGACGCCTTGCATCATTTGGTAACTTGTCACCAAGGGCTGCGTTGTGTATTCCCTTGGTTGACGCGCGAAGATAATGGGAGCTGAAGAAGCTGTTTTAAATGCCACACGGAATTGTATTGCCAATAACTCTACTAACATAGCTGAGGAGACTCATTTTTCCGGGCCGCTCATGGTTTTTCTAGGGGTAATGATGGGAACGTTGGTTGTGGTGACAGTCGCAGGTAACGCGCTGGTCATATTCGCTTTCAAAGTTGACAAAAGTTTGAGGAGGCAAAGCAACTATTTTTTCTTGAATCTTGCCATTTCCGATTTTCTCGTTGGTGAGTAGGCCTATACTGTTTACATTATTACATGTAGGCTTCTGTAGGCTAAATAATATTGAATAAATAAGTTATGGAAAAGCAATGCTTTGGGGATATTTCAGAAACCTAGTTTACTCAATCCTGTAATTGAGGCATTGTGCCAAACGCATGCTAAACCTGTTGTTGAAGTATACATTTTTGTTTTACGCAGGTGCTTTCTGCATTCCTGTGTACATCCCATACATCCTTTCGGGTCGCTGGATGTTGGGTAGGGGACTGTGTAAACTGTGGCTGGTCATGGACTATCTCCTGTGCACGGCGTCCGTTTTCAGCATCGTTCTCATCAGCTACGATCGTTTCCTGTCTGTTACGCAAGCGGTGAGAGCCGAATTTAGCCGAAGTCTGATAGATAGCACAGATATCAAGCAAAGAGTAAGCAGTTAACATTTGAATGCGAATGTTGTCCTCAGAAGTCTCAGTATACTGCCTCATAAACTTCAACAGGGATGCGCACTGAGGTAGGCCTGTGTATTCTGATGGACGTTTTAAGTCGCACATAAAAGAACAGGCAAATGTATTTATTTTGGCCTTTTTATTTATCTTTCTTTCTTTCTCAATTTCTTTCTTTCTTTCTTTCTTTCTTTCTTTCTTTCTTTCTTTCTTTCTTTCTTTCTTTCTTTCTTTTTTTGCCATTTTGCGTTTAGTGTCTATAGCTAGAATTCAGATGAAAAGAGGCATGGATTTACCATGGATTAGTCTTAGTCTTAATTAACACATGTGCTGTAAGAAGGCACTTCAATCACATCACACACATGTATGCATGAGGTGCCTATAAATTGTACTAATTAAGACCTCCCACAAAAAAAGCCCAGAAAGATACAGAGCACCAGAAGGACTGCCACACCTGATGGATGTCACACTGCCAGGGGTGTTGTTTAGGGGGGTAAAGTGTCACCGAGTCACCAGGGCCTCATGTATATAGGGGGCCCACACACAGTCCAAGTTATTAAGATATGGCTTGGGGGGTCCATTGGAGCTGATTGTACTGTACATAGGGCCCAAAATTGGCTGCTACGGCCCTACGCACTGCAGACTGTGTTGGACTTTCTCATGTCAGGATGAGTTCCAGCTAAGCTGAATGTAGCATTCTCAGCACTTTACAGTAAGCTTGTGTCAAGTGATGAGACTTACAAAACCGCGTGTCAAACTACAGGATTCATGACGCCCTTGAGACACAAAACATCTGGATATGCACTTGGGTCATGTTGGTCTTGTGAAGAGACCAAGACAAGCTGTATTTTATCTGAAAGGAGAACAAAAGATATAAAGAAAAATGACTAGCAAGTGTTTATGTTAAGTCACAGTACATGTCTAACGCCACTGTACTGTCTGTAGTTCTATCCTTACCACCCCTGGGTTCTTTCTCAACTGATCACAACCCTTTGAAGATGCATAAAAAATAGGTAGTGTGACCAAAAACTAATATGCGTAAATGTAGCCTTTAGGTTACAGGAGGTGTCCATACATCTGAGGAACTCACAGCACAGTATTTATATCATAAGTGACCTGATCGGACCGGATCGGATTCGTTTAATGCCTCTGTTGGGCTTGCGCATAGTCAAATGAAGTCTCTTTTGGTTGGCTGAGGTGAGAATATACCACAATATCAAAGCTACATGCTTGGCAACAATATTTTTTCAGTTCAAAGGACATCAAAGTGGCGCTGGATAGGGACAAGATCAATAGCCTGTGGCTTACACTGTAACGTCATCTCATCTCACTGCCAAATGCATTATTTAACCGTGTTGACATGACTGACAATACGGGCAGTGTCAGAGAGAATTGTATGCTCTGTTGATGACGACAGGTGTGTCTCCTCAGCGCAAGGGAGCAACATAGTTTATGAACAATAATGAGACGGACACCAAGGGACTGTAAGCATAGCTGTAACAAAGAAAGTGGATGTAACCAAGAAGCGTCATTTTGTTTCCTTTCCGGTATCCACTTTATGTCGGGTGAACGCCCCTTTAGGAGACCTTCGGTTAGGAGACCTTCGGAGTCCTGAGGTTGAGAATCAATGAAGTCCCCTTAGCGCTGTAGATGGCAGTAGCGCACGTCTTGCGCAAACACCTCAAAAAGAGAAGAAGAAGTAGGGGACAACGCCCCCTTAGGAGACCCAACTTGAGCACACGCTTTTACATTGAGTGGGCGTGGTTTGCGATATCTTTGTTTGATTCAGTATTTTTGGCTGTAATTTACTGAGCATATACCCTGAACTTCCTTTACAGTCAAATATCACAAGGCATTATGGGTAGAGTAGTCTACCCCTCTACATCTTGTTCTTTTAGCTAAGCCCCTAACCCATGACTATGCCTCTTGAACTCTTTTCATGACATATTAGGCTTTCTTCTTATTATTATTATCAAAACATGTTTCTCTTTTAAACCCTGTATTAAGCTGTAACATTCAGAATATGTTTCTCTCAACATGTAATCAATATCCTGTAAATGGAAATCATGAGTTGACAGTGCACGGGGTACAGCTCCTTCCACCAATTCTATGTGGTATGGTTCTGTCAGCTTTCCTAACCCTTGGAACACTGCTGGGTAAAGTGCCTTGAGGTCAGTTTCTGACTGTCACTTAATTTACTCTTTGCACCAGCCCCATTCTTTGTATTGGCTGGCAGACCCAAAAGCAAAGTGAAAGTGCAAGCCCAAGCCCAACTGGGAAACTCCAACTCCCATTGTCGTTGTGACACAGCACTCCACAGCACGCAAGTGTTCACTGCAGACTGCACACAATGAAATTGCAATTATGCCTCACCCGTGCAAGGGGGCAGGCAGCCCCCAGTGGTTCGCCAAGGGAGCAGTGTGGCGGGACGGTACCATGTTCCGGATTCCTCAGTCATGGAGGAGGATAGGGGTGAGCTGGTTAATTACTCCCCCCACGAACCTGGCGGGTCGGGAGTCGAACCAGCAACCTTTGGGCTACAAGTCTGACGCCTAACCGCTTACCCATGACTGCCCATGTGCACTGTGTCAGCCCCTCCACAACATACTCCCATTGCTCTGTGGGTCAGCCTTTTGCACATGGTTTGCCCTGGAAGCAGACCACTAATCTTTTCATTAGCTTTTGCAGCTGACTGTCTCTCTCTGGACGGAACAGGCTTTCTGGTATGGAGGTCACATCTGCACCTGTGTCGATTTTGAAGTTGACTGCGTCTCCATTCAGAGTGACCTTCTCCATCCACGCTTTGGTGGTTGTTGTAGACACTTCCCCTAAGAACGCACAGTCTGAATTGCTGTCTGACAGTTCTTCTGTGACAGTGTGCACTGCTTGACCATTACGGCAGATCACAGAAAAATATCCTTTCCTGTGGCACTTCCGACATTTCACATCTCTAGCTGGGCAATCCTTCTGTGCATGTTTTCGTCCCCCACAATCATTTGCATTCTTTTTCGTTGGGTGTATCACATTTAGAATTTACACCATAGGCCTACTGTATGCTCAAGGCAGATGGCTACTGTATCTGTCACAATGCATAGAAAGCGGTAGGTGAGCTAGAAGGTGGGGAAATATGGATGCCGTTAGTAAACCCTTCCATAGGTAGTACAACAGATAATGATGGAGTCAAAATGTTGTGGTGGATTGATGATTGTGTAGGCTTCTGAACTGGTCTGAAGGTTAAAAAAGGCATTCAGGTCAGAAGGGTCATGCAGACAAGTTGTACACAGGGTGCAAACAATGTTGTCACTGTACAGTACAGGTAAGTCAGGTCTGTGTTGAAGGCTGATGCCTAATCTGTAGATCTGTCAGTGATCCATTTTGTACTGAATGTTGCACTAATCCCTCTTTTCCACTGCCGGTTTTCTGGTAAGCCTACCACAGCTCCACACAGCGCGACTCGGCCGCCACTTTTTGCTTTTCGAATAGGCACAAAACTGCTCAATCGTAAAGCAAAAAAAGTGGCGGCTGAATCACGCTGTGTCGAGCTATAGGCCTACCAGAAAACCGGCAGTGGAAAAGAGGCAAAAGATAGCCCAAGGAAATACCAGGAAGTACCAGAATAATAGACAGGAAGGTATCGAATCGAATGCAGTAATCATCTGCTCAAGAGTTCTACTCTGAATTCAGTACAGCCTGCACAGTGCACACTTAGTAGTACACTAACTTAGTAGTAAACTCCCTAATTCCTGATACAGTTACTTTATTTACCACGGCTGTGCTCCCTGAGTGGCTCAGGACATAAAAAAAGACTATGACCCAATTATAGCATGCTCCATTTTGTGTGATTCCAGGGTGCAGTAGCATCACCACACTGACTTGCACATGTGTGACATGGTAGACTTCTGGTGTGTGGCAGATGACATACAATAGACTGGAGAGAACAGCAAGGCTGCAGGGATTTAACGTGCTGCACATGTGGGTTGTATTATTGTATTGAAGGCCACAACAAGCAAATACAGACAATTATAAAGAAAATGGTGTGCTGTTCATCTGAATATATAGGGTACATTTTTGTGGCAGATTTTTTCATTATTTGTGCTCGTATCAGAATCCTTTGACAGGGATTGCAAGAGTTGTATATCTTATCTTATCCAGTCTCTGCCTTTGAGTTGCCTCCTCACCATCTTTGTGGTAGTGTAGTTGCATTCCATATGACAATGGTCCAGAGTCACTAGTGCTGAGGCAGGGCTGAATAAAGAGGATCAGGCAGCGAATCTGGTGGATTTTGTAGACAGTCCTTTTACACCCTTAAGCCAACAGAGAAAAGGCACACGTACAGTCTGACAGAAATGGCATAACAACGTCATAACAGCATTTGAAGTAGAGCAGTCATCTCGTGGCACAAGGATGAAGATGTTTCATATAGGCCTACCTCTGGCCTAATGAAATAGATCTTGTGGCCTAAACCGTTGAATAATCAACTGCCTCAATGCAGCGAGGACTAAAGAGTTGTGGAATGTAGTTATGCTCATTGTAGAGTCTGTATTGTGTTATATGGAGTACAATTAAAGGTCTTTACACTGTATACGTTCAACCAGCAATATAGTAGGTCTTCAGATGCCAAGGAGAAAGAATCTCTGTGAACCACTGTGAACTCAAACAACCCTCAGTAGTGGAAAATGCATTGTGTAGAGCCAGAGAGACTGGATATGTGCCTTTTTTTAGTACATATTGTCACAGTTGTCATGCATATTTTCCTGTCATGATTAAATACACATTTAAATGGCATAAAGAAGCAGCATGTTCAACCATTACTAGTTCATAAGCAGGGTCTGGCTTTTGTTCCCAACACTATTCATTAATCATCCCTTAATTAGCCATTTTCATGACTAAAATAAGCGCAGAGGATAGAAATAAGTAACAATTCTTAAACTTGTATTAAATCAAGAAAGGTAGACTATCCACTCTCAGGACATAACTCACTGTCCTCAACCACATGCCATATTGGATCATAATATTTATGGTTTTCTCACTTTGTGTATAATCCTAAAAATGGACAATGTAGGTCGTTGAAGCCGTTCTCTAAACAGGTCTCTATTTTAGGGCCTTAGATCTCAAGCCTCTGGAGAATAGGGTTTTGGACAGTCTCCTCAGTGTCCCTTACAGATCACTGTTTCCCAACCAGGGGTACGTGTACCTCTAGGGGTACGCGAGCACACTGCAGGAGGTACTTGGAAAAATGTAATTTTAACAAATGTATGGAGCTTAGTTAGGGATTGGGATAGAGAACCTGACTTGGGGGGGTACTCATGGCACAACGAAAATGCTTAGGGGTACACAAGACAAAAAAGGTTGGGAAACACTGCTCCAGATCATAAACATCCATCTCCTTTGAACAAACGTTTGCTTGGAGGTTGACGTCAGAGACAGACGCCCCCAGTGTGTTAAGGAATCAGAGAAGGGCAGTGGTGACTCAACAGATTCCTCACAGAGTCTCAAATCAAGTCTGAATGACCAGAGCATCCCACTGGACCTCCAGCAGGCATTGCAGGGGCGCTGATAAAAATGTTGGGCCCCATGAAAGATTCAAATTTTGGGCCTCTAAAATGACAAATTATGTTATCAGCATCCTTCCAGGGCCCTGTCAGAGCTGTCGGGCCCTTAGAATCTGTAACACCTTACCCCCCCTCGCGGCACCCATGGGCATAGGCTACACATTTACTGGAGGAACGCTCTATTTGAAATGGCAGATTTTTTAAATGACTTGATATTAGAAAAGTATGTCCCCGATTCTCTTTGGATGCAGAACATTTGTGCTTTGTGTACCTTTATGAGCATACAATTTTGCCTGGACATAAACTCTGATTTGAATTGTTGACAAAGCTGTGCTGAACATTGCATTGGGAGTGTGCTTATAATGCTGCCTAAAAGGTTGTGCTCTTTGTATTGCCAATATCTCAACAAGGAGGTTTGGTTAAAGGACAAGTTCAGTCAATTTCAACATGCAGTTGTAATGCTCACACAACCCTGGACTTGTCAGTACCTGAGATTTTTTTTTCTTCTTCTTCAGCCTTTTCTGAGATCCTGGTCATTGTAATGATTGCAGCGCTTTGTTTGCATTTCAAAAAAACATTTTTATTTATTCCCAAAAACATCCAAAAGGTTATAAGACATCAGCAGACAACTAGCAAACAGCGGTACCTTTTGGGAAAATATTTGGAGTAGGCCTTTGTTTAAAAAAATGTAAATGTAAACAAATGCTGCCCCCATTAGAATAGCTCATATCTCGGAAAGGGCTGAGCCAAAAAATGTGGCATCACCGGGTACTGACAAGTCAAGGGTAGCGTAAGCAATACAACAGCATATTGAAATTGACTGAACTGGTCCTTTAAGTATCTGTCCTAAAGGCTTGGCCGTTTATGACAATGAGCACAATGCAGGCACAATAACCCAAGGCAGAGCTTTCAAATAATGTTTCCTTGTTCATACTTTATTATCACTGATGTTGTGCTTTACAAGGTGAACTTCCTTCCATGCTACGTTTCATTTAGTGGAAGCAGTAGTTGTTGGTGACGCATGCTGGGGAAAAAGCTATTTCCTGAAATTGATAAAAAGGCTTTTTTGAAGCAAGTGATGAAGTTGTTTTTTGTGGCGGTCACTGTCATTCTGAACAAGATGTTGTTACTCACAAGCTTCCTAAACATATTATATACTCAAAAGCAGGGTTTCCCAAACTTTACCATGAGAAGCCCCCCCATATACCAAAAGATTCCAGCCAAGACCATGGATCATGCCACATTTTTTTTTCAATGCACCCCCTTTCACAACCATCATCTAGGCCTGTGAGGCAGTGTCCCACAAATTACAATAATAGTGTAGAAATGCAAATGGGGATCTTGTTGAGCTTATATTTGGTTCATTTTGTTATATGTTATTCAGTTTATTCAATTATATATTTTGTTGTACTATACTTTTCCTTGCTCCCCCCCAGGGGTCCCTGGCCCCCACTTTGAAAATCACTGTTCCAAGGTGTTGTATTGCTACATGTTGAAGTATGGTTTGGGGAAATAATCTTGTTACAATACAAATAGATCTTAAAGGTGCACTGTGTAAGATATTTAGTTGTTTATTTCCAGAATGCATGCTACCCATTCACTAATGTTACCTTTCTCATGAATACTTACCACCACCATCAAATTCAATGACTGGAAAAATGTCTGACTGGAAAAAATGCACTTTTCATACATGAAAAGGGGATCTTATCCATGGTCCGCCATTTTGAATTTCCAGAAATTGACATTTTAGCTGCAAATATGACCAAATTGGCCATACTAGAAATTATTAGTTTATTACTTAATAAATGTTCATGAAAAGATCAAATTTGGCAATAGGCAACCCAGTTTCAATGAGCAGCATAGCTGCACAGTGCACCTTAAAAGAAAGAACCACATAGAGAGACGCATACTCATGACTTATTTCAATAGTATACGAAAAATACACTCCACTGTAGTTTTCTTTATTAATATAGAACTCTCCAGCCTTCAGAAAATAGTAAGAGATGTCTCTGGAGAAGCTTCTTTCCTCTGCTGTGAAGTTGAAAGGTGCATGGCCAGTTGTGTCGGGTCACTGACTTTTTGGAAGATATCTTATTTAGTGCTGCTCCGAAAAGCAAACCTTTTACTCAAAGCCACTACTGACTCAAGGTTGACTAGATAATGGCAGAGTTTTCACTTCATTTTTTTGTTAAACTGTATCTATGCAGAATTTCAGGACAGGTCAGTTGCAGTGATTATGACGACAGAAAGAGAGAAGAAAGAGGGTGGACAGGGAGAGAGAGAGAGATTCTTGGCAAATGCAAACGTGCTACTTCATAAGCAAATTATGCCACTTCAGGTCATTAGAATCATAATGAGTACTGCTCATATATACAGTGCATGTGCTTGTTACATTTAACAATCCATCTACCCTCATTTCAGTTGCTCTATAGGTCATAGCTGTTCCATTCTATTGTCTTCAGATTTCAGGTTTCCATGAGGATGAATTTAATCATAGTAGTATAATCTCAATTTATTTATCTGAAATAGTCACTGCGTGGAGGCAAGTGGTTTTTAATGAATACCCAAGATAGTGGTCAAATGATCAACACTGCTCTCTGCACAGTAAGGAGACCACCTCAATATGTGCACAGTTCTCTTGGCAACAGGTGAACACACAGAGAGAATATACTGTAGCCTATATACTACGTATATGTTATATATAGGCCTATATATAAAAAACATGATCAAAGACACACGTGTTGAGTGTACTTTGTACTTTGTACTCATGTACTTTTTCTTGACTGCTGCAATGTTGGCCAATTCAATACACACCCCCACCAGATTTAAAAGATGGATAGAAAGGATACATATTACATACAAGCCCTCAGGGCACATACGATTCAGGAAAAGTTGCACAAATATTTAAAATATGCTTCTTAACATAACTATATTTTATTTACAATACAGTGCTTGTTTTTTCTTCTCTTCTACATGCAAAGTGGCACCCACTGTACTGGGGAAGGATTAAGGAGATGACAATGAAGCTTTTTGTTTTGGGTACACAAACATGTCGCACTGTACTGTAGCAATGAATAGCAATTGCCATCAAGCATCCTCTCACTTTCATCTTCACATCCAAAGAACTCTTATCTTTGATGCTCAAGAGGCTGTTTGTCTCTGAGACACTCCAGTAACCTTGCACATTGAGACTGTGTGTCAGACACTGTGAGTGTGAGTGGGAGACATACAGACACGTAAATAAAATCAAAACAGCAAACATATGGTGGAGGTGCATTGTGGGCAAGGTGGAGGGTGACTACAGTGGTAGCTCACCAGTTACCAGTTCTCTTACCTCTTGAAAGGATCACCACTGTGAGCTCTAGTCTTGTTGTGTAGTCAGTGCACCCTGCCCTTGTTGCGATTGAATATATTAGTCCTCTACCGTAAGGCCACCTTGTGTCTGCACTTCAAAGCTTTTAGTGTTAACCCATACGCTGTTGCTTTTAGGCTCCTTTCAGAATGAAGCGCCCCTCGTTTTTCTCTCTCCTTCTCTTAACCCAGTCGTTCCCTTTTATTTTCACGTGGTCTCGACTCTGCATTATGCACCTTTGTTTAACTATACATACAGCTATCTTTTAAATGCAAATGAGTTTTCAGTGACAATGCAGCACCTGCTACTGTCCCCCTGTACTGCTGATGGATTCATATGTCTGTCAACTCTTTGACTGATAGGCTTAGGTAGCGCATGCTAAGCTGACAAACTAATTAAAATGACACATACAATTTTCTCATAGCATTGTTTATAGTATTATACCTAATGGCAAAAGTCCACATATGTTATTTTCTCGCAAAATGCCCAAGTGAAAATAAGCAGGGTGTGCTAGGGTTTTTTTCCTTCTTCTTTTTCTTGTACTTCTCCACCAATACCTGACCTGTGCAGGCTGTGCTTAGAAACTTGATCGATTTGAAGATGCATACTGTATACGTTCCTCGAATTTTGCCTAGAGATAAAGTATACCTGCTCTGTGTGTGGAAACCAGATCATTAGGATGAGCGCTATCGAGTGATCATTAGAGAGAGTGCATGTGCTGACCTCTACAGTAACTGTTGCTAATTAATTGTAGAATTAAATGCGGAGCAATTAACAGCTCAAATGCCAATTAGCTGTGCAAATCCTAAATGTCAACTTGCATTTCTGTGAAGTGTATATACACACCACTACATCAGACAGCATCCACTGTACATCATGTCCCTGCATACCAAATAGATACAACATGTGGCCCCAATCATCAACACTTATTTTTCTTTTCTCCTAATTATCATAGCAACTTTTCCATCTTTTCCGCTTTTGTTTCAGGTCTCGTACCGTGCGAAGCAAGGCATGACAAAGCATGCTATTGGGAAGATGGTTGCCGTGTGGGTGCTGGCCTTTCTCTTGTATGGGCCTGCCATCCTCTTCTGGGACCAGGTATTATTACTATTATTATTATTATTATTAGTAGTAGTAGTAGTAGTAGTAGTAGTGCTAATAACTAATACTATTATTACTACTAATTGTAGTAGTAGCAGTAGTATTAGCAGTTGTTGTAGTAGTAATGGTACAAATAGTAGTAGTGGCAGCTTCTATTTGTCCCAGCATGGGCAATTGTTTTGCATGAGCTGCACATATTACGAAACACACTCATACCCACATCTCCACACAACATATTTCAGGTGTCGGGCCGGAGCTGTGTGCCCCCAGACGAGTGCTTTGCTGAGTTCTACTACACCTGGTATTTCCTGCTGAGCGCCTCGACGCTGGAGTTTTTCTCCCCCTTTGTGTCTGTGGCGTTCTTCAACCTCAGCATCTACCTCAACATCCGCCGGAGGAGGAGGCTGTGTGGTTGCCGTGGTGGTTGCCGTGGCGGTGGTGGTGTTGGTGGTACCCGGCAGCCCCAGCCAGCTGCTGCCCAGGAGGTCTCCTCCTCCTCGCCAGCCGAGAGTGTGCGCCTTTCCTCCCTCTTCTACCGCCAGTCACTGCTGATCGCCGTCAAGAAGACGGCGTCGCCTGTTCCAACAACACCCCCGCCGACACAGACACCAGCAACTGAGGCGTCGAATCAGCACAACCACCAGGACGAGGAGAAGGGCTCGTTGGACTCGCAGATGTCGTCGCCTCCCGTGAGCCGGGTGGGCAGCTGCGGCGGCGGCGCCCGTCGCTCGCGCCTCTCGCGGGACAAGAAGGTGGCCAAGTCGCTGGCGGTGATCGTGTGCGTCTTCGCCGTGTGCTGGGCGCCCTACACGCTGCTGATGATCATCCGCGCGGCCTGCAAGGGCGACTGCGTGGCGCACCACTGGTACGAGGTGACCTTCTGGTTGCTGTGGCTCAACTCCGCCATTAACCCTTTCCTCTACCCAGTGTGCCACAGCAGCTTCCGCAGGGCCTTCGCCAGGATCCTGTGCCCAAGGTGGCGCAGGGCCAGCAGGCACCACGTCAAGCCTCCCTAGTCCCTAAGAGAGTCCCCTGAGCAGTTCCTTTTTTTCTATCTCTTACCTACCGTATGTGGGATAAACAACAATCCACAAAGTACATTTATGTTGTTCAGGGTTGTGTTTTTCAAAAGCGTAGTTGCTATCAAGTTAGCAACTTGGGTAGTTCCCAATGGGAAATTGCACTGCAAACAACAAAGTAGCTAAGATAGTTAGCAACTATGGTTTCGAGAAATGCAGCCCTGTTTTGGTATCACATCAGGATACTGTGGAATCATCTGCAAGAACATTGACTTTTTTTAAATGCATATTGTATGATGTGGTGTTGTTTTTTTAGTATTATTTGCTATCATTCAACTGTATCAGTTCACTTGAATTTGTGCAGCCTTTTGTAACTTGTCACTTGCATGTCATTTGGGATTCATGGGCCATCCCTTTTACCTCATTACATATAGATCATTGCTTTGGGGATCAACTGAAGACATGTAACATACTTGGCCATTACATACCTAAATGTAAGTAACTGTTTAAACACATTTATTTTGGACATTTACGGTATCTGGAAGACAGGCAGACAGACATGCATTCCTTAATATATAACGAACTGCATACTTTTTTTCCCCTCTTTGACATTCGGCAATGTGTGAAGCATGCAGAGCTGATTCGAGTAATTACGTGGACATCATTCTGCATTCAAGATTTCTAGTAAGTGTGGAACAGAACATACAGTATCTGTTTATTATGTCCACTTACACGGCATATGAATGTGTTTTGTGACCAATTACCAACCAATTATTTATTGTGTGATGAAACCAAAACTTTATTTAAATTTAAATAGCAGTAGTACATTACTTTTTCTCACCATGAAATGAAATCGAAATATGGCACTCATATTGAGAGATTTATTGCATATTAAACTTATGGACAAGTATCATGTAATCTGTGATGGGATACATTATACAGCTAACTCTGACAACATTGTGTCACTCTGACATGTGATTTTAAAAAACACATATCGTCACTTTGTGATGTCCACTTTTTGTCTTTTAAATGTGTCAATAGGATTACATACTATGGCCAAAGTCTTGATGTATTGGTCAATGTAATCTAGTTGATAAATCACATTGAGAACATTTGTATTGAGAATTCAGAAGTATAAATGCACTAAATGGATAGCAATCAGCATGACATCATATTGCAAATAATATGGAAAGTTCAGATTGCACACAGAGATGTGTATAACCTGTGGGATAGCCGATGTGACTCTGTAATCTATTGTAAATAATTCAGCAATTATCAGCTGAATGGGAACTTGCACTGGAGATATAGATGGTGTACAAAACATCATTATGAGGAATGTGTGGCAAATGATTGCTGTGTGTTACTCCAGAAATAAAATTTTCCTGTTCTGGTCTGCATGTTGGTGCAGTTTAGCAAAATTGCTTTTTATTGAAAGTCTTGGTATACTTTAATTTTGAAACTCAAATTCCAAAAGAATTCAGAAGTGTGCTCCCACTCTCCATTCTCTGAAAGATGACCTTGAAATGGGCCTCAGATAAGCATCAAGACACCCCAGCTGAAAAACCTCCATTATGAGCAGTTTAAGCTATCACCTGCAGTCATTCACATTCACCATGTGTATTTCGCTCCAAGGAATCCTAAAAGGTGGCAGTCAAAATATATGTACTACCCAGTGGTTTATTAATCAAAAGTACATTGTAATTGTCATTTAACCCATTTTGTCCTAAGCTCTTTTTGGGAAAGGGTGCCCTCTTCCTATTAAATCCTAAATATCTCAGCCTCCGAAGCACATACAAACATGAAATGAGTTACATTTAAAAACCAATACCCTCCCCTTGCATTGTAATGTGTTCATTCAGCTCTAACATACCCACATAGTTAATAAAACAGCTAAAATCTCAAAATCCTGAAAAAACTGTATATGTGTCTCCAGGACACAATGGGTTAAGGTGCAGTACAGTATTGTGAAACTAAAGAATCCCAACAGAAAAGATGTTTGAAGAATAGTATGGTGGCCCTTCTCAGCACCCATCAACCTCTCTTTCTGTCCCAGATGAGGATTGCTCATTTGCAGTCAAATGACGGTGCGATCAGAAAGGAACACAGTTCTGAGCTCAGCTTTGAAACACTGTGTTGAGACTCTCAAAATGCTGTATGTACAGTTTCGTTTTATTCAGTATACCATACAAGTCAGAATACATGTCAGAAAAGTCCTGTGCATCAATGCCACATCGTATCGCTTTTTGATGAGAATTGCAGTTACATGGAGTAGAAAGTGGAAAGAAAGACCATTTCAACCCAAAATATACACCAACAAGATATCTGGGCTCTTGTATAGGTTAATTCAACACTCTTTTTATTGGTCCTATACTAGTAACACTGCAAAATGTAGCCTATTGTGCTAATGGCTACAGGTACAATCGATTATGGACTAATGTAGAATGGTCAAGCATCTTATTTGATGATTTGTATGTCGAGGTTTATTTTTTATGCTCCCTTTTTAAAAATGCTTTACGATGTTGCCTTTCAATTTCAAATGTATGGCTCAAGAGCTCCCTCCACTGTCTGATGGGGAGTACAGTAATTGCAGAGCCATAGAGATTTCTCTATGGCTCTGAGTAATTGGTATGTCTGTGCCTTCTATGAAAATTAGAGGCAAAATGAACCAGAAATACACCATGCTTATAAGCAGCACTTCTCATACATAGGTGAAACATAATGCAAACACTGCACAAATGTCAAAATTACAATCTGATTTTATTTTACAATCTTTTATTTTACACGCTATTTTAATGTAAGGGAGATGATGATATTTTGGTATTCTTATTTCAACACTTGTGCTGGAATTGGATATTATGTATGGAAACGCCAGTCATATGTACTCTTTTAGGTGTTCTATATGAGAAATGTATTAAAAGGACGGACCACTACTCCTGCCTTATACTGTTGGTCTGAGTGTGTTCCTGGCTCTGCCAAGCATATAGAGCCGCACAGAGATGAACTCACCATTAGGTGTCACTGTGCATCTTCCACGGGCTGTCTGCAAGCCAACCATACCGTGTAGCTGTGTTTACAGTGAGAAGTCCTGACTTCTCACTCAGAGTTGCCGCCGAACAGTTGCACGTACCAAAGTTATGATAGCTTACTACTTCACAATGACTTTACTAAGATTGTTATACCAACCTGATTTTATAGATTGCTGTTACATTATCCCATTTATTCTGCTGTGGTAGTTCATTTTGCAATATCAGACACCGCTGTAATTGCAGTGGACACTGACAGTGATTGTGGAATTTTACTACAGTAAGTCATGTTTGGCTTGGTGTACTCATACAGACTTTTGTTACACAGAACAATTTGACTTTTATCCCTCACCCTGCAGATTGTGGATTAGTAGTGTCCGTTGTTGCTGCAAAATGCATTTCTACATTCACCACTCACGTGAGGGAAAATACAGTTTTCCAACAATGAATCATTATGCTGCTGTGTTTTTCCCTGGGCCCTCCTCCCCCACTCTTTTCCCCTAATGTACGCACACACACACACACACACACACACACACACACACACACACACACACACACACACACACACACACACACACACACACAGAGAGATACACAGACACAAAGACACAAAGACCTGGGCTAAGCATGTGCATGGCATGTCTTTAATTGTGCTCAGTATCTCCTCAGTGCAAGTCAACAGAGGTGCTCCCCGGGGAGGTCCGACAAGCTGCGCCTAATTATGACATCACGTTGTGGGCTTCACCGTGGGCTGGCAGATGCCTGCGCCGTGTCCTGGAGGCGACCCGAGCACCGCGCGCGCTCCACCGCACTGTTGTCATTGCTCACGTAAGCCACTCGATTTCTAGGTCAGGTGTCTTTGGCGAGAGGGCCACAGCTGCCAGAGCCTTTGTTTGCCTCGCACTCCGGTCGTGGCAGTGGCGGTGGAGGTGGTGGTGGTGGTGGAGGAGGTGGAGGTGGTGGAGGTGGAGGTGGTGGAGGTGTATAGGGCCGGTGTGGGGCGTCTGTCTCTCTGACCACAGGTCTGTAACACCTAGCCACCTGGGAGAGGTTATTGTGTGTCCATGCAGTAAGGACACTTGAAATCCTTCAGCATGTGGTCAAGTTATCCAATCTGATCTCTCACTGGTTGTTCACCTCTGGTTATGTTTACAAAGCACGGGTACGAAAAAAAGAGAGAGAGAGAGAGAAAATGTCCTCCATTGCTGTCATGAGAGCTACTTTTCTGCGGCATTGTGTGCCTGATCTGGGTTGGCTACTCTGTCAGTGGTTTTTGTGTGTGCTTTTTCGTATTGTATGCACACACACACAATTACATTTCTTCCTTGGTCTCTTTTAGGTTCTCTTTGGGCCTCCTGAGCTTTCAAGTGTTTCTGACTTTTCTAGCCAGGTGTGTGTGTGTGTGTGTGTGTGTGTGTGTGTGTGTGTGTGTGTGTGTGTGTGTGTGTGTGTGTGTGTGTGTGTGTGTGTGTGTGTGTGTGTGTGTGTGTGTGTGTGTGTGTGTGTGTGTGGTAGAGTGTGTTCCCAATCTCTACAAAATGTGGCTCACATCCCTCTCTCTTTCTGAACAGTATGTCTACTGCAGTGACCCCACAAGGACTATGCCTGCCACCCCCAAAACTTTACAGACCCCATTAGTGGAGGGAGAAAGTGACATTTCCCCATGTGTGTGTGTGTGTGTGTGTGTGTGTGTGTGTGTGTGTGTGTGTGTGTGTGTGTGCGAGTGTGAGTGCGAGTGTGTTTCAGTGAGTTCAAGTGTGTGTGTGTGTGTGTGTGTCTGTCTGTCTGTCTGTCTGTCTGTCTGTCTGTCTATCTGTGTGTCTTTCTCTCTCTCTCTCTCTCTCTCTCTCTGTGTGTGTGTGTGTGTGTGTGTGTGTGTGTGTGTGTGTGTGTGTGTGTGTGTGTGTGTGTGTGGTGTGTGTGTGTGTGTGTGTGTGTGTGTGTGTGTGTGTGTGTGTGTGTGTGTGTGTGTGTGTGTGTGTTTGTGCTCACCGATGTGTGTGTGTGTCTCTCAGTAGTTGTGTGCAGTGGGGGTCCAGGACTAAATATTCCCCCAAGTGTAGCAGTCAAGAGTGTGCCACTCTGAAGTCGAGCGCTGCCAAGATAAGGGTAAATCTAGTCCAGTGAATCTGCTCTCTGGCGAGGATGCTGATAGGGCGGATGTAGGCAGGAGGCAATCAAGCCCCTAGGCTGTTCCCGCAACCGCCAGCTAAAAGGTAAGGCTGAATCAATACCTTGTGTGCTGAATATTAAAACCTAACAGATTTTTGGAGTTTTCTTCTCCGTAACACCCCCAACCCACCACACCTCATCGCACCTCATCCCACTCCGCCTCTTGCCCATGCACACCTATACTCCCACATGTTCAATTTCGTTCTCTCTCTAACACCCAGACTCTCTCTCTGTCTGTCTCTGTCTCTCTCTGTCTCTCTGTCTCTCTGTCTCTCTGTCTCTCTCTCTCTCTCTCTCTCTCTCTCTCTCTCTCTCTCTCTCTCTCTCTCTCTCTCCTTTCTCTCTATCCTCTCTTTTCTCCACTCATTTCTTTCTTTCTTTCTTTCTTTCTTTCTTTCTTTCTTTCTTTCTTTCTTTCTTTCTTTCTTTCTTTCTTTCTTTCTTTCTCATTGACACACCTTGCAGAGTGAGGATTAAATAACGCAATTCTGAATCCTCTCAGGATGTCCACTGCACTTGGCAATTTAACAATTACATTAAATCAGAAAGAGGGTCTTACACATGGAGTCACCCTAATTTTAGACATAAATTATAAATGGCTCATCTGTGACTTCTAATACAAGTCGGAGGGCCTGTGCTTGACAGGCAGTTCAGAGGGCAAAAAAGAATGATCTTTATGGACATGCATAGCCATGGGAACGAGAGAAGACAGTGAGTTGGCCAAAAAAAGTTAACGTAATGTAACGATTAAGCAGGTGTTTTAGTGGAGTACATATTGGTTAGTGGCACATTTAATCGAATGTTTCAATCTGATGTCTGTTTAATCTAATGCCTCAGATGCTTTTAACACAATTGTTTATCATGTTCATCTCTATTTTCGGACAAAGTAAACAATGCACAATATTGTACAATGTACAGGTACAACAAGTCTTGATTTTAGTTTGTCAGTTTTGTCAGTTTTACCTGAGCTGTGCGCTGGCACATTGAATCATTTGCACTGCTATTCTTCAAATTCTGCCTGTATAGCACACAACCAAACCAATGTTAGTGTCTGCACATACTGAAATAATCACAACTTAAAACCTGTCATTGGCAGAATTAATGACATTCATTCCCCCATAACATTGCATTATGTGGGCATTAATAAGGACTTAGCAGTAGCTACCTAGTACTTCAGTCAAACTCTAGATCAGTGTTTCCCAACCTTTTTTGTCTCGTGTACCCCCGAAGTCTTTTCATTGTGCCATGAGTACCCCCTAACTCATGTTTTACATCCCTTTTTCTATCGCAGTGTGACTATGCTCCATGCATTTGTTAAAATTACATTTTTCCAAGTACCCCCTGCAGTGTGCTCGCGTACCCCTAGTGGTACACGTACCCCTGGTTGGGAAACACTGCTCTAGACTATAATTATTAATGATATTTGCTTGGTTGCTTATAAGCTGCAATGTAATTCATCTATATGGCTCACCAAAGCATCACCTATAACGTACAAAAACAATGAATGGGCTCCACCAACATTTATGAATTAGAGCATAATAATTGACCAATATTCGCTCCGCAGCTTCTCAACACTCACTGCGAATCTACATGCACTGGCACCCTTACAGAATAGATTTTGCACTGTATGTTTGTTTAGATGGTCCTCAATCAGCAGTTAATGTGTGTTTTTCTGCACCTTTATTCTGCATTTTCTTTCTTGTTTATATATATTTTTGGGGATTTTCAATTTTTTTTAGACAGGACAGTGAAGAGTGGGACAGGAAATGAGTGGGAGAGAGAGACGGAGGAGGATCGGGAATCGAACCGGGTCAGGAGTCAAACCCGGATTGACTACGTAGCAATCCAGTGCCCATCCGAGTAAGCCACGGCTGGGCCTATTCTGCATTTAAAAAAATAAATAACACTCTCCTTAGTTGCAGGTAGTCTGCACTCGAATGCTCCCTTGCATAACATTTTGCATTACTGTAGTGAGATCATCACCACACAGTTGAAAAACCCAGCACCTCTCATTCACACTCACTTGGAGGGTCTCCTGATGGCTATACAATAATAGGTGAACAGCTGTTGGTTTCATGTAGAATTGGATATGTGTATTGATATGTTTTTGTTTGTGTTTGCTTGTTTTTTGTTTATGTGCTTGCAGCAGTCGCAGCCCTCATCTGTGTAGAAAGCCTGGGTTTCGAATCGTCTAAACTGGCCTCCCATGGGTCTTATTTATCTGACTGAGAAAAGATCAAATACATTGAATACATAATTCAATTCAATCTTCGCTTTATATTTCAGCACTACAATATGGAATTGAGTAATAGCCATTTTAACTTGGAACTCAATGACTGAAAAAATGTAGATGAACTTCATATACCCACCACAAAAAAATAAGATATACTGTAGCCTACGTAGTATAGGTGAATGGGAAACAAGCGACTTATTCATTCATTATTCTTCTGTTGTCAAACTCTCATTAGCAATCATTGCATGTCATATTCCGTTCACATGGGTATACTTCAACCACCAGCAGCACAGACAAGTCTATCTAAACTCGTAGCCTCTTACTGCAGAAGGGGCCGCTGGCGGGCCTAATCACACTATTTGCATAAAACACTCAGCTACATCATAACAACATTGCTATGACAGTGGCGAGAGCCTCGAGTAACAGATTAGGACATAGCCATTGTAATTTTGGTGACAGTAAGGTTAGAACATAGGCTCTGCACGGTAAGGGGTCCTTCTTTGCATCTGCACTTGTTGTTCTGTATATTTCCTGTGCACTTTGTATCTG
>NC_085872.1:30420633-30443133 GCF_034702125.1 Engraulis encrasicolus
GCAAGAGAGGGGCGAGGCAGCGGGCTGGGAGAGACAGTGAGGGAGTGAGGGAATGAGGGAGACGGGGAGAGTGAGTGGAGGAGAGAGAGAGAGAGAGAGAGAGAGAGAGGAGCATGGCTCCCAGGAGACTCCATTATGAAGCATTTCCTGCCTCGCCAATAGACAGGGGGAAAGGAAAATGACAAACTGGCATTAGGCAGCAAAGCGATTACCTAGCACTGTCGAATCGATAAGGGAAAAAACAAACAGAAACAAAATTAAAATAAAGAAAAAGTCCCACTGCAATAACACTCTGGCCCTGTCTGCACTTCTGACTTACTTGCATGTTTGTGACTCGCGGTTAACATACCAATGAGGTTTCTTTCAATTCTCTTATACATGTGGATATTTCATTTGGTACAAAAGGGACATAATAAAAGTTTTGATAGGCTGGCTTCTGTGGACCAATCAGATATCATCACACACACTACAACTGTCACTGATGCCAGGCAGACATTCCTCTGGTTTGAGTTTTTAACCTTAATTAAGGGTCATATTTGTCTGTATCATATATATTAGATCATAAAAGTCCTCAAATTTCAGTCTTGAAGTCTGTTGACCTCAATCGTTGTCATGAAGAAATTAAGTAATTTTTTCTCAGACTGGAAACTAGTCACAGGTAATGACTCGTAGGTAGTCATCAATGGTACAATAGAGGTACTCTTCCATGGTAATATAACAAGGATGCTGGCATTCAAAATGTCTTGTTACCTGAAATGGACTATCGCGTTAACATTGACATTAATACCACAAATGTGAGGGAATCTTGGCTGCTGATGAACATGGGAGAACATTAGCCTGTCAGCATAACACCTTGTTTAGTTTGGGTGTTAAAAAGCCGATCGGAACTCCGCAGTAAATTAATGAACATGGCCTCAGTTTCTAATGCTCTCGACAAGAGAGTTGACACGATTTAGTAAAGACTAGTGACAGTGATGACTAACATACAGGCTAGTCCCATCAAGGTCAACAAAGGTGATACCGACTTCCTTTATGGATGTTAGTCCCCTCTACGTACATTCCCCATGTGCACTTATTTGGAGCAGTTTCGTCCCCAAGCAATTGCCAGAAAGACCACCCAAGATAATACAAGTAATGTCCCTCCAGAGGGACTAAGCGCAATTGCGGAAAGCTATCCTGTGGATGATTGATTCAAATCATTACCCACACAACAAGACGCTAAGAAGCTAATGACAAACCTGACTGCAGTTTGTCACCAAGGAGGATTGAATTAATCAAAACGGATAAGTAATTGTTAGATCTATCTATATCTGTTTCACTAGACAACTCAGACAGGTTAAAACAGGTAAACACTGTGGATGACTTCACTGAAACAAAAAATGCTAAGAGCTATAAGGGATCCAAGGTAGCCTACACCCATGCGAATGGCATTCCTCTAGCTGTCAGGGGTAAAATGAACTTTTTAGAAGATTCAAGGATGAGAAACTCTGTAGCTGTGAGCGGTTTCATGCCATGAGGAAGTTCTGGTTTAACTTGAGACAAACGGTTTCCTGGATCTCTAAAGTTAAACCACATGAAAGATTTAGTTTGGAAAACGACGGGCTCAAGTGGAGAGTAAGAGGAGTCAAAGGGCAAACAGTTTGGGCAGATGGTCTTTCTAGTCTCCCTTCCTTTCTACTTCCCCTTTCTGCAAGAAATATGAAAATCCTCAAGATAGAGATGAAGTACACATTTTGTAGAAGTTTGTGAAGTTGCATTTTTTGTCCAGAAGGGCTTTAGCACCACCTCGTCCCTATCTGTGCACACCTATGACCATTTGAACAGGTGCTAAAAATTGCACTAAATATTGTGTGCTGTTACTCTATAATCACCATGAAAGGATCACATTTTGGAGGCCATCAAGTGGTGAACATGGCGATAGGCCTAGTGCCACGTTTAAAAGTACAGGTAGCAGAACCTGGGTTGTGCTCCTTTTATTGAAATGTCCTGCTTGTATTTCATATCTTACTGTCTCAAACACAGTCATCTGCACAGGTAAACAGGAATGAAAATGAAAAACAAACAAACAAACAAGCAAAGAAAGAGGAAAAGGCTGATGCAGGCTAGTCTAAAATATCCTCCTGCAATGAGAGTAACATGTTTGGAAATGCCATGTCCTTCAATAACAGCTTCTATCCAAGTTTTGCTCTTCAGACACGTAAAAAAACAGGTACCAATAAATCTTGCCACAAATCCAGGCCAAACAATGTTTGTATGCATAACTCTTTTTGAGTAACTTTCAATAGAATGGAAATTAAAACAAGTGAAACTCAGAAAAACATTGATGAGAACTGTCATTACACATTATATAGCTTATTAGTGACAATGTGTGTGTGACAATGTGTGTGTGTGTGTGTGTGTGTGTGTGGGGGGGGGGGGGGGGGTGAGAGAGAGAGAGAGAGGATATGTGTGTGTGTGTGTGAGAGAGGGGGAGAGGGTAGGAGGGAGGGAGGGAGAGAGAGAGTGTGTGAGGCGATATACTTTTACTGTAATGTGCATTTATGTGTATAAGTTCTTTGTGTACGTTTGGATTTGTGTATTTATGTAAGCTGACAGACACCTTAATTTCCTTCGGGATCAATAAAAGTACTCTACTCTACTCTACTCTCTACTCTATTACATGTTAGCGTAGCTCCTACAGTTGATGCTGTGTCAACATTACTTTCAGACTTTTATATGCCTAAAAATATTGACATCTGGCACTGTGCACTGTAAAATCTTATTTCGTTTTTTGTCTTTTGGAGATTATTAAGGCTGTATTTGTTCATACAAACATAATAAAACTAATTTCAATGAATAACATTCCAAATTATATTGCATAAAAAGAGACAGATCACAGTAAAATAAGAGCAACACTTTTCACTGCAGTCAAAATGTAAGTGGATATGCAGATGAAGGCTACGTGCTATGGTGATGATGAAATGAGCTTTTATTTAAAACTTTTTAACTTCTGCATACTTTTGCACGTTACTGACACATACGTGTCTGGAACGCACGCTCTTGGCTAAAAGGTGTGATATCACCTGTATTAGTCAGAGAGAAAAAAAATCCTAATACAGCGTCTGTGATTATTCATGTTTCCATCTATTTCTTCCCACTGAATGCCTACACTGTGAAACATTCAATTTGGTGCACACAGGTCACTGATCATTATTCAGGAAGACCCATTTCACCCCTCGATATGAACTGACCAGTTCAAATTTTAATCAGGTAGTATAACCACTGTGGACTTAAGGTTGTGGTAGAGATGGCATGCATTGTTAACCACCGACCGGCGCCATGAGCCCTAATCATTTATACATTCTATTAGCATACCATTAACTCCCGAGTAATTCTTGTTGTGAATGTAATGCACGACATTAGCACCAAAAAGGTCTCTTTTAAAAAGGGGAAGAAGTGACATATCTTACTGCAAGAGATAACAATGCATGACATTTCAATTTGCTAATGAATCACCTCAGATCGCTTCATGCACCAGTGATTTTGTGACTCTGAAGTACATGGTTCTATCATCTCCTGGCATGAGGGGAAAGGGGGCATATACATTACATGCTTTTATCCAGGGCTGGAATAGTCATCTGGCATAGCGGGCATTTCCCGATGGGCCCTGCACTCTTGTGAGCCCCTATTTTCAGAAATGGTTTATTTGCATTTCTGAAAATAGGGGCCCACGAGGGTGCAGGGCCCACCGGTAAGTCAGTTCTATAACTTTAATTATGAGGGGCCCCTTTAAGCCAAAAGTGCCCTTGCCCTACTTCTCCCCCAGTCCAGCCCTGCTTTTATCCTAACTGGTTACATTTTCCCTATATGTGTGATACATGCATATGCGACAATTAGCGCGGCGAGTGGCTTCCACATGCCTATATGAAATTACGGCCCTTAATTGTAAGAACACCCTGCTCTTCATGGCTAATTATTTGTCTCGGAGATGAAACGGCTGGGCTTGTCATGTGATAATATCCGTTGGCATGATTTCAGACAGGTATTTTTTCAGTCAAAAACGTGAACGACATTCCACTCACATTAGCACGCTGTTATATTTATTGCATGAGCCATGGGCTGTCAGGGCTCCCATCACTCTCCTTTGTCCTCATTTTGTCATGTGAACACACAGAGCTTCGTGGAGGCAGGAGAGTTGGTTTCTACCCCAAAGAGATTGCAAATTCATTGCTTACTATTTAATTCAGTTTGGAGAGGGAGAGAAATCTATCCCTCCTGTGCTCCTGCTCTGCTTCTGTCTCTGGTGGATCCAGGCAATGACTGGTGGGGTGTGGGGGGGTAGGAGGTGGGGGTAGAGATGGAGGGGTTTGGGGGTGTGTGTGTGGGTGTGTGTGTGTGTGGGGGGGGGGGGTGACAGGGTGGTGGGATTGGGTGTGGTGTGTTTGAATGGGGTGCGGTGGATTGGGTGTGGTGTGCATTTGTGGGGCGAGAGTAGGGATGGGGGGGGGAGAGAGAGGGGGGTGGTTAGAGAGGGAGTTGAGTGTTTTTTTGTCTAACTTAGACATACTGTAGCTGCAAAGAGAAAGGGGGCTAGAAACACAGCTACAGTACCGTGTGCATTGTTAGGTGCTTATTAGTGCCGCCAGGTGATACACATTATAGGCCTAGAAGGAGAGGAACATGCATGCAGAAGTGGGTGAAAACCTGGTGAACACAAGTGGAGCTCACGTCCAACTTCTGTATTGGGGATGCGTGCTGTGTGTTTGTTATCTTGTGTATTTGCTGGTAAAGTAAAGTGTGGGGGTGGATGTACTGTATGCGGCACCGTTGCCAGGTTTCTCTGAAACTCCTCCAAGACCTGAAGGCAGTATTCACAGCTCGGCACTTTTTCTTTCCACCAATTATCACCTGAGACGTTTTGTCTTTGTGTCGGCTTGAAGACGTTCCAACGCACTTAAATATAACACATGCACACATGCTGCGTTCTCGAGTGTTAGCTTATTTATCAAGTTGCTGCACATGACTCGGTTTTCAATCTGACCACCTCAACGTTGTTGATCATGCATGGGTTTTTTGTATACACACTGAGACTGTTTGTCTTTGTGTCGGCTTGAAGAAGTTCCAACGCACTTAAATATAACACATGCACACATGCTGCATTCTCGAGTGTTAGTTCATCTAGTTGCACATGACTTTGTTTTTAATCGAACCACCTCAATGTTGTTGACCATGCATGGAAGGTTTTTTTATACACACTTCTGCTATTCAAATTAAATTGTACGTGACCTGAACAGAGGAATTCAAGGTCACAATCAGTCCCATCAATCATCGAATTTACTGAAAAGCGAAAGACACATCTTTTTGTCTTTTCTTGTCTCTGTCTTTCAAACTACTATCGCATAACACCAGTATCTGTTTCTTATTATAAAATGCTGCAGTACCACAACATGTAGTCTCTGGGCATGGGGCAGACAGCACAGCAGCTCATAATATTTCCACTCTGACACATTTACAGAGAGAGTGCGGCAGAGAGAGAGAGGCCGCCATTTTATAGAGAGAGGAGAGAGGGGAGCAGTATGGGCCCACTGCCATTGGCCTAAAAGATGGCGCCCACCTTGGGACCAGTGGTGTGAGATATTGGGTTACCCCAGACAGTCCCCGTGGACGCTCTGGCCAAATGGATCTGGATCCCATGCCTCAGTGCACATATTGAATGCCATAAGAGGTCTCTCAGGTCCCTTCAGTGGAAGGAACACTCAACCGAATTGTGGTGAGATTTCACAAAACCAAATCCTCCAGCGAGATGGGGAGAAAAAAATAAATAAGGAGCGACGAGAAAAAAAAAGTGCAACAGCAAGAGCAGAACAATACTGAGGGACAAAGTACATTTAGTGAGAGAAAAAAAAATCTGGTTAGAGGAGTCTGGGGCTGAAGGAGTTTATTATTTGCTTGAGTTCAGGTGAACATAAAATAAATGCTGTATTTAGGGCCCCTGAATCGAAAGGTTGAGAGCACTTGAGCGGATTGAGCACCCGCAGCGGTCTGTGCTCCAGACAGAGCCTGCAGGGGCCCAGTGGTTTTCATTTATACGCAACTGCATTATGAGCCCTAAAAATCAGCTATCCATCTAAGGGGTCCATGCTGGGGAAAGAAAGGTATTTACTTTAAAACAAAAAAAAAAGTAATTACAAATGATTTTCAAGCACATAGTGTGATTAATGAATAGGTTCTGATCATAACAATCACGAAAACAGGGGCGGCAGCAGCAGGAAGTTACAGTTTTCGGCATAGTTCCTCCTTTTCCTCTTTATTACGGGGAGAATCTCGCTCACCACACTTGCACACAGGTATTGTTGAGCAAAGCGAGACCGCCAGACCTCCAAGTGCAGCCCTTTGCTCGTGTTTAGAAAAGAGCCGTCACGGCAAACGGAACAACTGAGAGCCCCTGTATTTATGAGTGCACGCGGACGGGCGAGCGCAGGGGGCGTTACGGCACCGCCGGGGATTAGCCACGGCAAAGACACCTTTGTGCGAGCCGTGCGGTCAGGCTCAAGCTGTCAGAGACGGACGGAGGGGGTGTGTAATTATAACACTTTAAACACACCCCTGAGAGCAGCCATGCCAAAGAACACCCCCCCGTCCCCCCATCCTACTTTCCCACTTTCCCTCCTCCCCTCCAACACACACACACACACGCGCGCACACACACACACACACACACACACACACACACACACACACACACACACACACACACACACACACACACACACACACACACACACACACACACACACACACACACACACACACACACACACACACACACACACACACACACACACACACACAAGAGAGAGCTACCACCGTGTGTGTATCACCATCCCACCCCCACCTGCCCAACAAATTCACATTCGCATTCTTGGGTGGCGTACAAAAAGCACACTTTATGTCGGTCCATGTACATTTCGCACTGCACTGGCAAGCCTGGCAGAGACAGAGAGAAGGGGTAGTGGTGGGGATAGCTGGTGGGTGGCGTTGGTTGTGTGTGTGTGCGTGCGTGTGTGTGTGTGGGTGTGCGTGTGCGTGTGTACGTGCGCACGTGTGTGTGTGTGTGTGTGTGTGTGCGCGCGTGCCTGTGTGTGGGGGGGGGGGGGGTGTAGATAGAGGCTGTGGTTGGTTCCACGATGCCTTTTGCGAGCAAATTTAATTAAATCACAAATATGAGCATGAGGCCACCACCCGATTTAATGTAATGGATGGTCTGGGCCAGGCCAGCCCTGGCAATGCAGCGTTTCTGGACTGGTTCAAATGCCCTTGAAACTTATTAAAAGCGTCTGGCAGTGGGAGATGCTCTCTGCGTCGTTGCCGAGCTGCCAAGCTCCCATTCTGTCTAATGGTTAGAATGGGATGGATGGATTGTACCATTTCTGATTTGTACCCACACTGTTGTTGCTGCTGTATTTATGCGTATGTATGCTCCACAGCTAAATTTACAACAGATTGTCCCTGTCAACAATGCGCAATGAGCACGGAACCAAAATGAATATCGTTGAACTTTTGATGCAAAGTCTTTGCAAATGTATAATTTGCACTGTGTCGTTTTGCAAATGACCTCACATAAGGTTTGTCCAACATAACCACATCCAGAGTAAGCCATTTGAAATGACCGTCTGTTCTAGGCACTGCTGGTAAGGTAAGGCCATGTTTTTGACACCACACATCACCATATTGGCTGCATCTATGCAGTTATTCAGTTTGTTTTATTATGCCAAATTTTGTGAAATGGTATGTTATTTTACATTTCAACTGTTCATTCATTGAGGGAATATAGGAGGCAGAAACTACTGCAGACTACTAAATGGACTGAAAAAAAGGTAAATGTCCTGGATCTCTCAGGCAACCCAATAGTTCCAGCACAATCTTTGACAGAGGGTGTGTACATCACATGTAGGAATGAATAGATTTGAGTACTGAAATTAAAACTGTGACATCATTATGATGTATAATCAAGTCCATATTTATTTGTAGTTATTATACACCACATTATAGTCACCTGCAGGCATATACAGTAAACAACATCGTGCTTGGTTGACAGAAATCACAAAAAGCATGATTCTATTCATTTGTTGACTTAGTTCAAGATGCATATTTACCTGGGTAGCCCTTGATTGTAACTAAGGTGTCTTTATTGTATCGACATGTAATATTATGTACTTAGGTACACTGTATATATTGTACCTGACACTTACACCACAACACATACACTAAGTGTTTACATACTTTAAACCGGTACCCGCATGTGAGCTTGCCTCTTGTCTTTATTTTCGAATAAATCCGCCTTAGTTAGCCTCATGAGGTGTGGACACAGACGATCATTATGTGTGACACACTGACCGCATTGACCTCTTTTGTGTGTGAGTGTTATGCTGAAATTCTTCAATCACAAAACCATGTATTGCTACTCTCAAAGGAAACCTGTTAAAAACATTTCGGGTAGTAATGGAAGAGAGCTATTTCTTTTCATGTTAAGGAAGTAAAAGAAACTCTGTAGCTAGCTGTAATTGGGAAATATTTTCCCTGCAGTAATTGTATAGTGCTAGGGTCGTGTACTGTGTGATGGCATTTTCAAGGTTTTGGCTTCCCTTTCATCTCAGCCCAATTCCCTGTATTAGGTGACTTCATTCTAAAGGCAAAAATTGTATTCATATTTGATTTTCTTTTATAATAGATTATTTAATATCTTACAACCACAGGACCAGTGTGGTTCAGAACAGAGAGAGTGGACTCATTTTTAGAGGCTAGTTCGTGCTACTGGTGAACTGTGGTATGAGGGGGGGCAATTGACTCTTTCCCAGCTCACAAATATGAAGCTCAATTACATCCAGTCACACCGATGCACATCGGGGAGGGGGCTTTGGGGAGTGGTTTTGGGATGAAAGTGGGAGCGATTTCAACAATTACACAATGCATATTTGCATAATGTTTGATGTGTCCTTGAATGTCATAATTCTTTTATGAGCTGCTGATAGTCACTCTATTATCTAGCTAATTCAGCTTCGGTGGGGTCTTTGGGTGGTTATTTTAGAGCGAAAATGTATGTTGATACCATTTAAGGTTGTTACTGGAGGTTTACTGCCATGCTCTGTAATAAATATGTATCCCGATATAAAAGCTCAGACAAGCATATCTCTGCCCCCAAGTGTTAGATATTAATGTCTACAGTCACTTTCAACTTCTCTCCTTTTCTCTCGTCCTCAGTATACCCTGCCTGCAAGTTTTTGCTCTCTGTCTCTCTTGCTTCTTCAAACACACGCACGCACACACAGTTGTGTGTACACATATGCACGCACAAGCACACACAAGAATGAGTCTTGGGACCGTGAAGACATTTCATCATACAGTTTTAATATTTTCATCACATGTGCAACACAAAAAAGGAGGTCTGCCAAATTCAGATCTCAGTTCATATACATTACATTTTTTATCATCAACTCCAGAGGTTTCAGTTCATGATACATTTTGTTTCACCAGAGTCTTTCAGTTGAGGTGGTAGAAGTCTTCTTTCGAGACAGTAATAATGACATTTTTTTTCCCAACAAGAACGTCCAAGCATGAAATTTTCATACAAAAGTGCATCTCAGGTTCAACGAATGCAAAAAACGGGAATAGAAGGGAACATATGGGTGTTTTGAAGGGGCTGGTTTAGAGAGGAGAGAGGGGGTGGGGGGATACTGTACAGATTATAGAACACTGCCTCTGCCACCTGCCTCTATGACGCAGGGTATCGGCACACAACATAAGTCAAAGGTAGGGGGCTGCTTCAAGGTAGGAGAGCAGTGAAACAGGTCCCTGTGACTCTCCCCTTGAGAACGGCTGAACAGAAAAGAGCGCATCATCCCACCAAAACGCCACCTTACCCCAAACCCACCCCATCTAACCCACCCATATCCCAAACCCACTCCATCCCACCCCTTTTATGATATACTGATATAACAAAGATGAAAGGAAACTTCCAGACAATCCAGACTCGGTCAAACAGTAAACATTAATAACAGAAAATATACAGGTTTCGTTCTGAGAAGCAGACATGTCTGTCATGCTATAGTGGAAACTGCTTCAGAGGATTCACAGGGACTTTTTTTGTCTCCCAAAACAACATGATGCCCCTACCCCCCTTCTCCCCAACCACCACCCCCCTCCCCACTCGACACTGGGTCACTTGGTTTGCATATATCAGAACGCTGTTCTGTTTTGTTTTCTGTACAATGACAGAGCGCGCCACTTGA
This sequence comes from Engraulis encrasicolus, assembly GCF_034702125.1. Taxonomy (NCBI): domain Eukaryota; kingdom Metazoa; phylum Chordata; class Actinopteri; order Clupeiformes; family Engraulidae; genus Engraulis; species Engraulis encrasicolus. Next base: position 30,430,902 of record NC_085872.1, read on the forward strand.
TCCAGGATCCAGGATCCATGCGTCCCAGCTTGCCCTGTAAACTGAGGTGTCTGTGAAGTGGGACTCACAAAATGGCAGGCTTTCAGTTTGCTGGTGATCGAGCATTCCTACTGTATCTCTTCAAGTTCCGAGGCAAGCTTGGAGTGGGCTGCTGTCGACTGCTGTCCCTAAATACATAACTGTGTCCGTTACCACTGGTCCAAGACATCGGTTTCATACACTTTATTTCAATGGCCATGTATTGTTTGTTTTATTTTTTTGTAGGTAACAAATACTTTTTTTTACACTGGCAAATGCAAGACTGCTTTATAGCTTAAGAATAGCAACACATGAAGAACATTATTTACAGGTTAGCCAGTTGCTGAACATTACAATTCACAAAGACCTTGGGTCATTTATCTTTTTTTTTTACCCCCTCCCACCCCATTTGTGTTCATTAGTTTTTTTTCCTTCACCATTGTGAAAAAACAATCTGTTACTGAAACTGGAGTTCAGTGCAAAAAAAATAAGGACAGAACCACACGGATCATCGTCATTGTCCTCCTGTGGAGTTCTCTGTGATTGTGGCGTTGGCCGAGGGCGCATCAGCACCTGGTTAGCTGCTGTGTTGGCTCAGTGTATGGTTCTGAAAGAGACAAACAAACACAGGGAGGGGGAGAGGGAGGGGTGTTAATTATTTGCTTTGGCACTGATACTTTATAAAAAAATAAAAAAAATTAAAAAAAATCACATTCATGTTGTACGTTTTTAAAATATACTTTGACATCTAGGATTTCAAAATAACACAAGAAAAAAACCTCAACCCTCCAAAGAAGCAGAGCTACTGTGCGACGTGTCAAATTCCTTTATTTCCATTTTCAACATCCAATTAACCAGGGGGAAGGTGTCAAATTTGCATTGCGATCAATAGGCTGTTGTGCTGGCCGGGATCGGGCGCAGTTCAGTCGCCGGGCGTGCATGTGGATACACCACCGCTGACAGCCAGCGACGTCTCAATCTGCAGCAATACACCCTTCTCTAATCAATGACTGTGGCCATGACAACCGTTTGGAACAAATGCAACCCAAAAAAACGAGAGCAATGTGAGCATTCCCATCATGGCCTGTCAGACGAGGGCTTGCGGGCATACTTAGAAGTTAGGCAGGGTTAAAGAGAGTGGGGCTGGCTATTTTTCCCACCCAGATGGGAGAAATGACAGGAGCTCAGGTGTATCAATTATTGGAAATGACTGTGTCTGTTGAACTGGGTTAATGGATTTAGCCATAAATACAACAGGAAAAAAAATGAACGGTGTGACTATTTTTTAAGTACTTGAGACTTTTTCTTTGTCCCTGATCTATCGTTTGTGTGTGTGTGTGTGTGTGTGTGTGTGTGTGTGTGTGTGTGTGTGTGTGTGTGTGTGTGTGTGTGTGTGTGTGTGTGTGTGTGTGTGTGTGTGTGTGTGTGTGTGTGTGTGACGCCATCAATTCTCAGATGCGCTCCTCCAATATTCTTATTTATTATTTCTGCATTACAGCAAACTGGAAAAAAACCTATTCCCACTATATAAGGAAATTATGTTTAGCAAAACCCTGTTTGAATAAATCTGACTCATTTCAATCTTAATGTGATGAAAAAAGCCCAAAATGTCTGAAGTCTGACTTGAATTTTCATCTAAAATATGCAGAGGCCTTGGAGAAGACATCACAGGTATAAAACGCTCCCACGCACACCATTCTCAAGGGGCTTATACACCTGTCTACTCCTCTCTCTCTCTCTCTCTCCCCCTCCCTTTCTTTCTTATACACACACATAAACACACGCACAAAGACACACGCACGCACACACACACACACACACACACACACACACACACGCACACGCACACGCACACGCACACGCACACGCACACGCACACACACCTCCCCCCATACACACGCACACACACCCACACGACACATACACACACACACACACACACACACACACACACACACACACACACACACACACACACACACACACACACACACACACACACACACAGTGATGATGAGTATGGCAGTGGCAGAGGAAGAGAGCCAGAGTGAGGTTCTTTAAAGGGGAGCGTGGACCAGGGGGTGTGTAACTGGTGTCCCCGGTGGGCAGAATCCAGGTCATCTTTTGAAGTGACTGCTAATCCCTTTAATGCAAACTACATGCCCCACTTGCCGCGCTCCGCTAAAAACATGGCCTTGGACTCTGGAAACTGGCATGGACTAAGCACACCTGTCATTGGCCCAGCCCAGCCCCCATCCCTCAGAGTGGAGCCCCTCACGTACTGTAGACGACCGGCATGGCATGGGGGGGCCCGCCCGGATGGACAGCCACGCTCGCGGCCACCTCAGACAACCTTCACGCACGCATGCATGTGTGCTTGTGCGCTTCTGCATGTGTGTGTGTGTGTGTGTGTTCACAAACTTGTGAACTTGTGACACAGACATGTGCAGTCTCTTAAGTATTCATGCTTGCTTGCTTGCTTTCTCTTTGTGTGTCTGACTACAGCATCTCTTTGTCTCTTTCTCTCCTTTACACAAAAACTTAAATACCTGTGACCAAACTGTTTCATACCCATGTGTGCACTTACAAAAAAAAAATCATCCAACAAGTGAACATTCAACATTGTCTTCCACCCACCATCACATCCACATCCTCATTAAGAAAATCGGTAACACTTTATTGTAATGGTTCACTATTACAGTAGATCTACCACATTAGGTACAGTGTAATAACCAGTGTAACAATATTTAATAACATGTAATACCAGTGTAATACCATGTACCTAACTCTAAACCTAAGTGTAAGTACAAAATTGGTACATGATGTTACACTGGTATTACATAGTATTAAATATTGTTACACTATTACACTGTACCTAATGTGGTAGATCCACTGTAATAGTGAACCATTAAAATAAAAAGTGTTGCCAAAAAGAATCATCCAACAAAGGAACATTCCACATTGTCCTCCACCCACCATCACCTCCACATCCTCATTAAGAAAATCTTGTCGTCAATTCCTAATTGCTCCCCATTGTTCCATTACCCCAAAAAAAACAAGAGCCACCACTGTTCAGGGGACCTGAGCTGCCCTTCTGTCCCACCCAGTAGAGAGTTTAAACACCCATCAGCCCCTGCCTCAGGTGCAGGATTACTGACCGACAGGTAGGGCTATGGCCGATCTCATCTAGACTGAATGGGGGTGTGGTGTGTGGTGTGGTGGTCATGGTGTGTGTGTGTGTGTGTGTGTGTGTGTGTGGGGGGGGGTTGTGTGTGGTGTGGTGGTCATGGTGTGTGGGTGTGTGGGTATGTGTGTGTGGGTGTGTGTGTGTGTGTTCAGCTGTGCTGTAGTGACAGGCCCTCCCTCCCCTGGCCTGAGCAGGCATCGCTGGTTAGACGGGCACCTGTGCCGTAAAAGCGCTGGGTAGCGGCTCCATCCTTTTAAATCCGATCAGTGCTGCCGAAGATGGAGCTCCTCTAAGTGAGTGAGGGAGGGAGCAGGGATGAAGTCTCTTTCTCTCTCTATCTGTCTCCCTTTCTTTCTCTCGCCTTCCCCCTGTGTGTGTGTGTGTGTGTGTGTGTGTGTGTGTGTGTGTGTGTGTGTGTGTGTGTGTGTGTGTGTGTGTGTGTGTGTGTGTGTGTGTGTGTGTGTGTGTGTGGTTGTGGGGATTGGTGGCAGTAATGGTAGGGTTGGGAGGCTGGCTGGCTAGGGGAAAAGAGAAAGAGAGAGAGAGAGAGAGAGAGAGAGAGAGAGAGAGAGAGAGAGAGAGAGAGAGAGAGAGAGAGAGAGAGAGAGAGAGAGAGAGAGAGAGAGAAAGAGAAAGAGAAAGAGAAAGAGAGGGAAGGGGATGGAGGGGGATTCTCCCTTGGGGAGACACCCCCTCCTTTCTGGTGAAGACATCCGTGGCATCGGCGAGGAGGGACAGGAGCGCGGCAACCTTATTAATGAATGCGGGCCATTACCCGTCAGCCTGGCTCCACCGAGGCTCCCACCGGCCCCTGCAGTACGTGACTTCAAATGGCAGGATATTGACACGGAGCGCCGCAAAGTGAGTATGTGTCTGTGTCTGTGTCTGTGTCTGTGTGTGTGTGTGTGTGTGTGTGTCCGCGTGTGTGAATGTGTGTGTGTGTGAGGGAGAGGGAGAGTGAGGGAGGGAGAGGGAGGGAAAGAAAGACAGAGAGTGTGTCTCTGGCTGTGTGTGTGTGTGTGTGTGTGTGTGTGTGTGTGTGTGTGTGTGTGTGTGTGTGTGTGTGTGTGTGTGTGTGTGTGTGTGTGTGTGTGTGTGTGTGTGTGTGTGTGTGTGTGTGTGTGTGTGTGTGTCTGCGCACGCACACACACGCGTGCCTGTGTGTCTCTCTGTGTGTGGAGGCACCCCAAAGGAATGTGACTCCTTGGATATGAATGTAGGGCTCGTAACAGCTATTAGAGGGGAAAATAAAGGCCCCGGGGAGAAGCCGGGCCCTGGCTGACACAAACTGCAGTCTACCTTTTCCCTTAAACATGTGAGGAGTTTTCTCACTCAAGGCGTTCTCAAGGACAGTGTTAAACGACTCCACCACCAGCCAAACCAATGGAAGCTGAGGGAAGGAAGACAGGGATGGAGTGAGAGATGGAGAGAAAGGAAGCGAAGGAAAAAAAACAGAATGGAGGAAAAGAAGGAAAGTGAAAAGGGAAAAAAATAGGTGGGGAAAGGAACGGAATGGAAAAGAAAGAAGAAGAGGAAGAAAAATACAGGGCTTTTGTCACTGTCTCTCATTGACAGACTGAGTTCCATCCTGTAGGTGGCGTAACACCCAGAGCTTCCCGTGTCTCCATTAAGCACATTATAGTCGCTATAATATAATGCGTTCCCTTTTATCATTCGATCAGTGTTACTTCATGATCTCATTATCAAAAGGCTGCCAGTGTCAACACGCCGTCCCGAAAGCCAGACGTGCATAATCTTACATCCACCCACGGATGTCTCCACACTTGATTTTGTTAACTAAATTGGCAAATTGAAAAGGGATGATTATATTGAAAACACAGACATTTGGGGGACAATGCAGGGAGAAGAAAAAAAAAATGACATTAATCTGTGGAATGAAGGGAGGGATCAGGGTTGTTATCACATTCACTCATCCTCCCTTTCTGGTATCATATGTACAGTATATATACTGCATACATTCACATCATGTGTCAGTGAACTTCAATACTCCCAAACAACTTTTTGGGTGGAGAGACAAGTGGTGGAAAATAAATACTGGGTGATGATGCGATGCGATGTGATGCGAGATGTTTTTCCACAGTTGTACAAACAGACAATATGGCGGTGTGTGTGTGCGTGTGTGTGTGTGTGTGCGTGTGTGTGTGTGTGTTTGTGTGTGTGTGTGTGTGTGTGTACGTGTGTGTGTGTGTGTGCGTGTGTGTGTCTACAGAGCCGGGCTCCCCCGTTAGGGCGCGCTGCTGACTGGCGTCTTTGCGGATTCTCAGCGCCGCCACACCTTCTGCTCCGTGCCCACCTGTATGTTTGGTGGCACCCCACTGGCAAAAGGAGAGCAAACCGACTCCAGATGTTCTCACATCAAGGGCCGGGCTGGATCCCCTCCTCCTCCTCCCCTCTCTTCCCTTCCTCACCCCCTCCTCCATCCCTCCTCCTCCCCTCTCTTCCCTTCCTCACCCCCTCCTCCATCCCTCCTCCTCCCCTCTCTTCCCTTCCTCACCCCCCCCCGCCCACTCCTCCTCTCGCTATTCCTCCTCACCCCCTCCTCTCCCCCTCCTCCACCCCTCCACCTCCCCTCTCCAGACTTCATGGTCTTGGCACTCATTCCCCCAACCGAGCGACCCCTCCCTCCCTCCCCTCCCACACTCCCATCCCCAACTGTGTCTTACCAGCCGCCCCCCCCCCTAATCACCCTCCCTCCTCCTCCCCTTTACCCAACTCCTCTTTCCTTCTCGCTGTTTGTCAGGCAGTCTGGCGAAGACGGATGGCTGTCACCGCCTCCGAGTGATGAGCCGATCCATCTCCGCACGGCGCGCGCTGCTCCTCGTGTTGCACGCAGGCGGCTTCTCGCCAGGTCGTTTGGGCGAACGCCTGCCCGCTCCTCCTGACCCGGTCAAAGAACCCACGTTCCCGGCCGCGCCTTCCCAGCGTGCCCCCTCCTTTCATCTGCCTTCCTCTTGCTCGCTTTGCCGCCCCACCACTAGCTCGCCGCGTAGACACGCTGAGAAGAGGTGCGGGGGCCAGGTAAAGCTTAGCAGTCGATTTCTCCACTGAATTAAGGTTTGCTATGATCAATAGAAAACCACCACCCTACCCACCCCGCACCACTCCGCACCCCCTACCAACATCACCATCTTCCAGACCCACCCCCTTCAGATCATACACAACTCTACTCGCACCATCCCTCCACCTGGTTCCCCCCCCCCCCCCCCCCCCCCACACCTCCACCCCCTCACCCGCTCTACCCCCCCTACTACTTACTTGCAGGGGGGCGCTTCTTCTTCTGCTTCTGTTGGCGCTTTGCCACATTTACCCCTCGGCTTTCATCTTATTACATCAGATTGCAACAAACGCATGCTGACCCCCCCTCACCCACCCTTCCACCCCCCACCTTAACACATCCCACCAACACACACACGCTGACAACAACACATATGCATACTGACACACACACACAAACACACACACTTGCACTTTTATGCATAAACACATACACACGCAACACATAAGATATCTCTCTTTCAAACACACACTCACATATGCGCATACAAAAACCACACACACACACACACACACACACATACAAACACACACAGACAGACAGTGGAGCATACTAAAAGCCCAAAGGGTTGAGGCGGAGGAGTGGGGCAAAGCCTAGCAGGGGTCCTGTATGCTCCATGCAAACAGGTGCAACACACATAAGGAGAGTCAACACAATGTGCAACAAATACCCCAGCCAGGGCGCGGTGGGCGAGGGATGCTGCAGGGGGAGAAGAGGTGCAGGGATGGGGGGAAAGAGGGGAAGAGGGGAAGAGGGGGCAGGGGAAGGGCGGAGGGTGGAGGGGGAAGGACGGAGGGTGCACGCGTGCAGGTAGGCTGGGCTGATTTATTACCAAATCACTCTTTTTGTCACTGCCCATTTCTCCGGCGCCTATCGATATTTGCCGGCGATAGAATCGGCGGGCGGTTTCTAGGCCACGAGAAGTGCTGTGTTGTCTCTCTGTTCCGGAGCAGCTCATAACAACTTAATGTTTATTTGTTTTTTTGGTCATTGTTGTTGCATCGCAGCGCTTACTCACCCTGGCCTTTCCGATTCGACAGCTTGGCACAGTTACACGTATAATGCTGTGCGCAATCACTAGGCCTGTAACGATACACTCAACTCACGATTCCGTCCGTATCACGATTTTTGGCCCAAGGTTTGATACATCCCACGATTTTGTTAAAAAAGAGTTTAATATTAAAAACGATTTGAAGCTTGGAAGCATCATCACGTCATATCATGTGGTTGTTTTCTGGACTTAACAGTAACAGAACTTTTAAGGGACGTATCAAGATACAGCCTTCTTGTACCGCGATACAGTATCATGACTCTGAGTATTGCTATTTCTCGATTTGATACAATATCTTTGCAGCCCAAGTAATGACAAACCCCAGCAGACAGGAGGGAACGAAAAGACAGGGGGGGGGGGGGAACGGACATTCAGGGAAAATAAGAACACAAGGGGCAAAATCGAAATGAAAGTACCACTCCGCTGGTGTGATAAAGATCACTTGCGTGTTTTCTAAGGCCAGGTCTTTGTGACTCCTACGTCTGCCTTTGTGAGGATGATATGTACCGTACAATTCTCTGTCGAATCCCTCTGCCCATTTCCCACAACCAGGCTCAAGGACTACACTAGCTGGCCCGTGATATGAACCTAATTATATATATAATTATTATAAGACCCGGATATATTTTAATCATCTTTCTCCTTCCTACCCTTCCAGACCAGACGGTGGCATCAAGTTCTTTTGTGTAAGATCACACTGTGTCGTCCACACGACTGACAAAGGACAGCCTGTAGCACCAGCTAGCTCTGAAACCAATGCCACTGTAACCAAAAATAAAGAAGAGACTCAGAGAGAGAGAGAGAGAGAGAGAGAGAGAGAGAGAGAGAGAGAGAGAGAGAGAGAGAGAGAGAGAGAGAGAGAGAGAGAGAGAGAGAGAACCTCTGTTCTTCACTAGTACACTAAGAGTATCTCATGTTACAGTGTGACTGTGAGAGGTCTCTGCTGTCTTCAAAGCACCAGGGCGGGGAGCAACCAGGAGAGAAAAAGAAGAGAGAAAAAAAAAGTGATAGAGAGAAAGAAAGAAAGAAAGAAAGAGAGAGAAAAAGAAAGAGAAAAAGAGAGAGAGAGAGCACAGGGCTTTCAGACGCCCTCCAGGGGGAACGCTGGGAGGAGGTGAGAGGAGAGGCGGCGATGCATGAGGGATGGGGGAGGCCCCAGCGCTCGCACAGCCGGGCGAAAGGTCCCCGCTGCAAGCTTCCCTGTAATGAGGGCCGCCCTGGCTGCCTAACCCCAACCGGTTATCAGCCCCGCGCAATGAGCCTGACTTCATCCTCCACCTACATTACACCCTCTTACTTTCAAACTGGCCTCACCTCCGCGTCACACCACCACCCAATCACCGGGCAGGATACTGTGCGCTGCCTTTCGGAGATAATGGAACTACAATGGAGCCCAATGGGACGCAGGCACAGGCACAGGCACAGGCACAGGCACAGGCACAGGCACAGGCACAGGCACAGGCACAGGCGGTGTAAATGAGGTGAAATAAAAACGAAGGGGAGAATTTAAATACAAACAGAGTCAGCTGAACTACCCGGTTGATTTATTAATATACAGTATTTCGTTATATTTTTGAATCTGGTAGCAAATTGCAAATTTGCTGATGACACCGCTACATCATTTTATTGGTGTGTTGTGTTATTTATTTCTCTCTTCCCTTTCAATGTGGGTGTGTGAAGCCTGTGAAGGCATTCTCATCCAATATTTACAGTGCAAACAGGCAAGGGAAAGCATCAGTTGAGAAACTGTCTTTCGTCATATTAAGCGATCCCTCCATCTTTTCCTCTTTTCCCTCCGTCTCACTAAATCACAAGTGGCTGAGAAGACGCCATTTTACACTTACTGAGGCGCCCTGTGTGTTAATAGCATGTAAACAGCCATGCGTGCGTGTGAGCCTTCTGTCGTGAGTTGGGTGTGTGTGTGTGTGTGTGTTTGTGTGTGACAGAGAGTGTGTGTGACAGAGAGAGAGAGAGAGAGAGAGAGAGAGAGAGAGAGAGAGAGAGAGAGAGAGAGAGAGAGAGAGAGAGAGAGAGAGAGAGAAACAGACAGGCAGACAGACAGACAGACAAACAGACAGACAGAGACAGAGAGTGTGTGCATGTGTGCATGTGTGCCTATGTCTGCGTGCGCCTGTCTGTGTGTGCATGTGCGTATAAGTGTGTGTGTGTGAGTGTGCCTGAATGTGTGAATATTGTGAGTGCGTGCGTGTGTGCGTGCGTGCATGTGTGCGTGCGTGCACGTTTGAATATGTGTGCGTGTGTGTCTGTGTGCGCAGAGTGTGAGTGGAGTTGAGGCATGCCTTGGCTCCCGGGGAGCGGGGCGAAGCCACAGAGACTGCCACTGCGCTCTCCGACTCATCAGTCAGGGTTTTAATTAAGGCATAGCAGCACTGCACCGCACCGCACCGCACCGAGTAGAGTACAGCCCGGCACAGTAGAGCCTAGCAAAGCTGAGCCGAACAGAGCACAGCAGAGCACACGCCACAGCACACCAGAGCAGACAGACAAAGGAAATCACAGCTGCAGCCCAGCAGCGTGTGTGTGTCTGTGTGTTTGTGTGCGCGCGCGCACACACCACAAACACCCGGGCATCGGGAGTTTCAGTGATGCCCCATACAGTACCAAGGCAGGCACGCCGTGTGCCAGGGTCTGCGGATGACGTGCCGTGGCTATGAGCAGGGCAGTGGAGGCCGATGGGCAGCAGAGATGGACAACAGCTGAAGCTACTGCTTTCACCATCGACAAGCCAATGGCTGTGTGTGTGTGTGGTGTGTGTGTGTGTGTGAGAAAGAGTGGCTGTGTGTGTGCGTGTGTGTGTGTGTGTGTGTGTGTGTGTGTGTGTGTGTGTGTGTGTGTGTGTGTGTGTGTGTGTGTGTGTGTGTGTGTGTGTGTGTGTGTGTGTGTGTGTGTGTGTCTGTGTGTGTGTGAGTGTGTCAGACAGTCTACACTTGGTTCTGGACAAGCTGTAAGACTACACCAAAAAACAGTGGTGGCACTGTGCACACCTTGGCGTTTACGGTCACACTTGCAGTAACAGAGGATTGGCACCTTGGCATACAGTAGCTCTGTAGACCAGCACAGCCACTTAGTGTGGATGACTTTAGCCCACTCTCCCCTGGCCCTCTCCCTCATCACACACACTCTACAACTGCACTCTACCCCACTTGCATTTCAAGTCTATGTATAGACCAAGCATTGATTTCTGTGAATAAGGCGTGAGTGGCTTTCCGGCTGATTTGTGGCAGTGATTTTGCCTGGGCTGGCAGCTTCTGCGTGGACGAGTAGTGGTGGTGGTGGCGGTGGCGGGCGGAGGCTTGTGTGGACTTAGTCCATGTGATATACATGCACATTAATGACACTCTGACGGGCCGGCTTGGCTTGCTGACACCGGCCCATTCCCCCTGGGGGCCAGCCGGCCGGGTCTGATTTGGCCGCGTGCCCCGAGAAATGACTGCTGTCCGGTTTTAGCCCAATAAAATAGAAATAAATAAATAAATAAACGTGCGAATCACATAAGCAGCTGGCATTCTCCACCGTCAACACTTATCAGGCCGTGGGGAGATCCGACCTCATCCTCTGTTTTGCCACAACCAACTCAGTATCCTTGGAAACGGACCATCTCGTTTGAAGTGTGGTGTCTGGGGACACTTGGACATATTATTCTGGGGTTAGGGTGGGGTTTACGTGTGTGTCTCTATGCACGCATGTGCCGATGTGCGAGTGCTTATTTCTGTGTGGAAAAAAAAGAGTGCGTGTGTGTGTGTGTGTGTGTGTATTAGTGTCTGTGGGTGCATATGGCGCATGCTTGTGCCATACAAAAGCTTTAATTTTCACGGTACTGTAATAAATAGATAATAGAGGCATTTATAATCCTGCCACAGCTAACAGGCTTGCAGTCCTTGATAATGTCATTAATATAGTTTTTTCCTCGCTTTCTTTCTTTCTTACTTACTTTCTTTCTTCCTCACTCAAAACACCTACACTTTCGTACACATGTGCTGGCAAACGATGACATTCTCCAAAGTGCCGTGGTACAAAACACCTTATGATTTTGCTAGGTGCCGGAGCAAGGGGCTGGCTAACACTACACCACTACACCGCACACCTGATAGAGGCGAGGGTTTTGAAGTACGACTACAGAGGCAAAACAACCATCCTTTAGCGGCTTTGTTGCTCCAAATGACACTCATTACACTGTCGAAGTGGCAAAGCGAATGCTCCTCGAAAACTCCGCTGCGCCGAGACCCTGCTGTTTGACTGAGGAAGCAAAACAACTGCACAACTGCTGTGTTATTATGGGGCCTCATTAAGGGGAGAAGGATAGAGACAGAGGGAAAGGCAGAGGGAGAGAAAGAGAGAGACATCACAGAAAAAAAGAGAAGCATTCAGACAAGCAGGGATTCTGATATTATTACCCCCAAAGACAAAAAAAAAAAGAAAACGAAAAAAAAAAAACGAGAGCTAAATTCTGAGGTGATGTCTACACAGATGCCTTTCACACGGAAAAATGAAGGCTAGGACTTAGGAACCCAATTAAATGCTTTCTTTAGGGAGCGATCGTACGAGGGGGATGGGTCTTCCTGGGCCGCGAGCCCTGGGCTACATCCTCTAATTAGACGGCGGGAGGGAGGATCTCTGGCTGTCACTGGGAGGGAGATGGGGTCTGTGGGGCTTCGGCATGCCAGTCCCGGCAACAAAACACATTTACTCACTCCTCTCTCACTCTCGCTCTCGCTTTTGCTTTCTCTCTCTCTTTCTCTCTATCTTTCTCTTATTCAGTCTCCCTCTCTTAGTTCATTTCTCTCTCTCTTTCTCCATGCCTCTTGGTCTTTCCCCCTCAATACTCTCTTCTCTCAATAGTTGCTATCCCACTCTGTCTCTCTCTCGCTCCTCTCTCTCC
>NC_085872.1:30450633-30458133 GCF_034702125.1 Engraulis encrasicolus
TGAAGTGGGATGGAAACTAATGCTGGAGACTAGACAGCAGTTTATATGCCTGTACCTTTTTATATGTATGTGTGTGCACATCTACGAACGACAAGGTCTGGGCGAAATACAGCAAACCGACAGCTTGCTCACGCTTAAGATATGCCTTGTAAAATTGTACAACTACAAGCGAGAAACCAACAACACTAATTCCTCATGTGTACATTGAATCACACACAAATCCAGTGTGAGCTATACAAAAATGCACATACAGGTAGGTGCGATTCGATTCTGGTGCATTATAACCATATATACGACGCATAAGAGCAGTCTAAAAAATACAAATAAAGAGGACACTCAGACTATGCAGTTATTTGAGTCAATAATACCAACTTGCTAAAGTATGACAACAGAAGCATAAAAAAAACACATGAATACACCCAGGATTTGCCTGCCTCGCATAGAGCAAGAATCTCTCAAGGTCTATGCCCTGTTTACTAGAAATTACTAATGAGAGTAACAGAGCAGTGTTGTTTTTTTCAGATGACACATTAAATAGAGAAAAATAGAGGGTAGCCTGTACATTTTTACTGCAGTACGGTATGGGGCTGGAATGCCCACACCTTGGTATATAAGCATCCTCCTGGTCTAACATCAAACAGAGAATGCTGAGCAGATACTTGTGGAGTTGTGTGAGATGCTGTGACACCCACCTGCAGCTCCGTCTGAAAGAAGAACTTCTGTGGACACTGGGAGCAGTCATATATTTTATCCTCTTGACCATGGGCTGAGAAAATATGGTGCTGGAGCTTATTCGCTTGAACAAATACTGCGGAGAGAAGAGAGACGAGGAGATGGTATCAGTCAGAGGAAGAGTGCTTTCTTCCATCTACAAATTACAGCAATGCAATTTGATGAGACACGTGCATACACATACTGTACATACACACATAATCACACGCAACGAACACACACACACACACGCGCACGCACACACACACACACACACACTAGGGGTGGTACGGTTCACAAAATTCACGGTTCGATTCATATCACGGTGTCAAGGTCACGGTTTTCGGTTTTCTACGGTTCTTTTTTTTAGTTCATGATAAATGGTGCACTGAGAATATTAAACAATATTTAAATAACTGCAGTTATAAAGTGATGATGCGCAAGTTGAATTTGACCTTTTGCATGCGTCTGAGAACTGCCTCTTGTGCTAACCTGCACTTGCACTTAAACTGTGCGCTGTCTGAGCGTTCCAAATGCCCTCTTTCAATTGGCTAATAGAATCGAACTTATCACTAAATATCCTACATATGGTTTGTATAGGCTTATAATGTGAAAATGGTGTGATTTTAATTGTGTCATCCTCTGATTGGTCTTATACGCTAATGTTTTAATCAGAGAGACTGGATAAGATACTCCAAGAATCTCTGTTTTACATATTTTTCTGGGCAGTACATGAATTGCGGTTTGCGACGGATTGCACGGTTCGGTTCGGTATGTGTGTGAATTGTAAGTTTACAGTTTCGGTTTTCGGTGCGGTTTGTGCCATCCCTAACACGCACACACAAAGAATTACAGAGATCGACTAATTTGGACGGAGGATGCCTTTGATAAATGCTCCTCCGCAAACACTGTGAAGTGCCTCGTAACCCCGTTTGATGTGGCTCAAATCCTACATGCTTATCAAAGGCTTGTTTGCTATCTTAATTGCCAACGGTGCCTGAGGACCGAGCCGAGCGGCACTGTAGATGGCAGGGACTGGGGACGCGGATGGGGCTGCTGCCCCCATCCCCCATCCTCCATCCCCCAGCCTCCATCCTCCATCACAGCGCTCCTCCATACTGTAGTGCAGTGGTTCTTAACCTTTTTCCTTGAAGCACCCCCTAGCCTGTGCCCAAGACAAGCCGCGCACCCCCAATCCAAACGTCTTTACATGTATACGCACTAAAAAGTGATTTAAGTGAATAATTACAATGATTCTTGCTTTAGACATAAACATTACTTTAATGACTTTATCATTAGGTCCAAAACATGTTAAAATTTGATTTGGTCCAATTATGATGTTTGGAATCAGAATTTTGGTCACAATCTGAACACAAACAAAATTCCACGCATCCCCTGAAATCTCTGGTGCACCCCCAGGGGGTGCCCGCACCCCAGGTTAAGAATCACTGCTGTAGTGTAGGGAGTATGGAGAGAGGGATGACTCTCCTCCTCAGGAAGAAAGCAGGCCTGCTCAAGAGCTTGAGACTCGCTTTACAGAAAATGGTCAAAACGGGACCAAAGGAATAATAATAATAATCATAAAATTTAATAATAATAATAATAATAATAATAATAATAATAATAAAAGTGAAATCCAAAACGAAAACAATGACAAATGCCACCAAGCGTGAGCCCAAATCTGGGCCACTGAGTGCGTAACTCGGGCTGTGATGTCGCGTCCAACTTGGTGTTCCAAAAATAACCCCTCAGGCCCCCCAGCACCACCAACCCCTTCCCCACTCCCCCACTAATTTCAGCGCCACACGTTTGACTTCCACTTTGTACCGTCTTTCAGCAGTCTGTTCATCTGACCCAAGTGGTCAGCCATGCAGCTCGGCGTGGCCGGCCCACCGTACTGAACTGTGCCGCACTGTACTGCACTGTACTGCATGCCTAATGCTGGTGAAGGAGAGGGGACCACATGCTTTATTTAGGGCCCCCGCAGCCACTATGGGGACAGCCAGCCAGAAAAATAAACAAGTGCAAAAATTGGCATTGCCTCCACTGGAAGGAAGGATGGAGGCAGGAGAAGAAGAAGAGGAAGAAAAAAAAATCATAGCGCTCCATTAGCCCACACTGCTAATTATATTGACAATATAAATATTCATGCAAGACGCACTATTTATTTATGCGCACCCAGAATACAAGTCACAGTAAAGCACAGGCACACTTTGGGCTGGCACTTAAAATACATACTGTATCGCTGTGCTTTAATTAAGCGATAGTCCACAGTGGTAAATGTGTGTGTGTGTGTGTGTGCGTGTGTATGCATGCGTGTTTACTTGTGCGTGTGTGCCTGTATCTGTAAATGCATGTGTGTGTCTGCGTGTGCGTGCATGAGTGTGTGTACTTTAATTCTCAAAGGAACACTTCAAACATGCCGTTTGTTATCCTAGACCCATGTGTTTAAGGACGACTGTTTAGCGAGTGCGGGAGAGAGAAGAGAGAGAGAGAGAGAAAAAAATGTGTCTAGTCTCTGAGGCCTGGATGTGCTGGAAAAGTTAGCAATCTGGGGTTCATTAGAATATCTTTCGGGCTGAAAACAACTTTTTTCCCTCGTATGTGTGCGCTCTGGGGACAGGGGGGTGTCAGCTGGGCAGGGTGAGGGGTGAGGTGAGGCGGGGTGGTGGGACTGGAGATTAAAGGTGATGGAGCTCTGTGAAAAAAAGAGCTCTTTTATGCATTTGTTGCCTTCACTTAGAACCCCCACACCCACCACTCACTCACTCACTAACCACCACCTCACTCACATGCGCGCACGGGGACACACACGCACGAACACACACACACACGTGCGAACACATGCGCACACACGTACACACACACACACACACACACACACACACACACACACACACACACACACACACACACACACACACATGTACACGCACACGCACACACACACCCCGCCAGCCTGTGCCTCTCCCCCAACCCCCCACCCACCTACCCCGATGGGAGCTAGCCTTGGCTACATTAGCATGGGCCGCACCTGGGGGAGTCACGTTTAATTATGAGGAGGCACGAGCTGCAGGCACGCTCACCCGACAGCGGGTGGAGACGCGGGGAGACAGGCATCTGCTGACCTGCCTGCGCCTGGGAGTGGAGAGACGCTACCAGGGAAGCCGACAGGGGAGGAGGGGGGACAACGGGGACAGTTGTCCCCGGCCCCGGGAGAGAGGGGGCCCAAAATTGTGCTTCCATTACATTGGATGTATTGAATAGGGGGCCTTTTCAGATGATTTTTGTCCTGGGTCTGGCAAAAGCTGGCAGCAGCCCTGGATGATAACCGTGCACCGCACCTACGGTAGGCTTGCCTGCTGCTGCGACTGCCGCCTTCCACTGTGCGGAAAGCCTGCCTTTGAGTACCAGGCGGATGCCATCAACCCAATTAAATTACGGTGTTGGTGACATGTTTATATGTATTTTTTTTGTACTGTAGTATTTTTGTGCACTTATGATGGTGGTGCTTAGCGTACAGTGCAAAAACCCTATTTCAAAAAAAGCTATTTCAGTTAAAACAACTGTGGTAATAAGGTGGAAAGAGGAAGAAAAAAAAACCAATCATGTTCCCTTTCTATATGCCCTTGTCGCGTGCTATGCTATGCTACGCTATGTGTGTCCTTATGAGAGCGCCGTAGCCCAAAGCGTGTCATGTCTGTTTACAGTCCCGCGGAATCACCACCCTTGGAATTATGTGACATAAATATTAAACAGTGGCTGGGCTGCTGAAAGCGTTGTAGGCGCGGTGCCAAAACAACACCTTAATAATGGGAGCAGCCAGCCTGCAGGCTAACATCTCCATCAGATTCATACAGCCATGTAATCATGTCACTGGGCCCTGTAACAATATGCAACACGTGAGCCTGGCTCATCGCTCTCATCCCTCGTCTGTGGGACTCTATTCGTTCATGTCTAACCATCCTGCGTGTGGTATACTGTATTATGGTACCTGGGCGTGACCTGAGATTGGAAGACACAATATTTGTTTCATGCAACGTCATCTGCATTACAAAAAAATCCACCATTTACACTTACACTGGGTGAAAACGGTAAACGGTTTCTAGTTTTAAAGCTGCATGTGTATATTGAGTGAGTGCCTTTTTTCGTGATAGCAACACTGTGTGTATATACTATGCAGTGTTGAGAAAAACTTGGAGCAGCCCACGCGTCTTTTATCCCGGGCTCTTTTGTGCCCGTGTAAACCCTGCTAGTCCAAATCACTCGCTGCACCTTGGCTGCTGCACCACCAAGGGCTCCTGGGGCTGCTCGCTGCAGGCTCCCCCACTTCTGACACCTGTCAAACCAGCCCTGAGAGACAAGCGCTCTCTGTCATCTTCCAGGGGCTCTTGGACCTCTCTTCAACTCCACTTTCCCCCCATTGTTTCCCCCCCACTCGCTCCTCTCCTCTTACCTCTACCTCTCTTCTATTCTCACTTCCTCCTCCTCCTCCTCCTCCTCCTCCTCCTCCTCTCCTCCCCACTTTCCTCCGCCAATGTTCCTCCTTCCTTTGGCACAGTCTTCTGTGCTAGCCTACTTTGCCTGTGTGGATTGCTAACCTTCTTTCTCTCAGCAGTCGGGGTGGCTTTGGCCAGTCTCTGAAACGAATGTGGTCACTCAGGGCTCGAGTGTGTGTGTTTTGAACAACGTTTCAAAGAAACACATCGAGAAGACAAAAGAAAAAAAAATACATGGAAGGAGAAAAAACAATTGAACATTTTTCATAGTTGCATCTCAGGGATGGTGGGGTGGGCTAAGGGTAGGATTTGTATCCGTTCCAAGCAGAGTGAGTGTTGGTGGTGGCGAGGCAGGGCATTGTGAGATGAAGAAAACACACAGAGGACAAAGCAGGGCCTGCAGTCTCTGGAGTGTTTGACGATAATCTGCAGCACACCCTCAATCTCCTCCATCTAAGATCCCCTGTATCTGCACTGCAGAGACTGTCCTCAGGGTGTTCCTCGCTCTCCTTTCCTCCATCCCTCCCTCCCTCCATTCCCCTCCTTCTCCCCTTCTTTCATCGATCAATATGAATAAAAAAGAAAAAAAGGGAAAGGGGTAAGGAGAACTGCCTACCCACCATGTCTTACACATAAAGACAGTGAGTAATAAAAAAGGAAAGCAGGCATTTGGTAGGTAATATGCGCAACCCTATCATGGGTCAGTAGTATAGCGTGAGGCAGGCGACCGGAGAGGAGTGCAAGATTGCTGGTTGCCAAAACAGCAGTGAGAAGAGAGTTACAAAATTGACAGGTATACAGCATAACATCGGTGGGGGGTCTGCAGCAGCACTGACAGCACCTGACAGACAGACACAAAGACGGATGGGAGACTGGCCTATCGATTATGGGATTTGAAAAGCTTAAAGAGAGCACAGCCAAAGTCCTGACAAGCGAGGAAATAAAAAGACATAAAAAAACTGAAAACTGTGAAAGAGAAAGAAAATAAAAACATGCTGAAATGGCAGAAAGTGAGCCAAGTTTGACATCTAAAGTATGAAAAAAGTGAAGGCCATGTTTTTTTTCTTCTTTTCTCGAAATGGAGAGAGGTACTCACAAAGAAATAAAAGCATGGTGACCTTTCAATGCAACCCGGGGAAGGCAACAGTGCTGTGTAAGTGGGCATAGCTAAAAATCCAAGGCACCCCTGTTTAGACTACTTTTGAAAGAGACTAAGAGCTATGGCACTGACTGTCCACTAAAAAAAAAATCCGGCAATGACAAATCTTTAAGCGTGGCTGATGGAGAAGTGAAGCTAACAGCTTTTCAGATTTCATTATCCAGATATTTAACCCCGATGACACGCGAGGAGGCGAGCAATACCCTCCAGAGGAGACGCCGGCTCCCCTCACCTCCATGTGAGGAGACTGATGAGATCATTACCACCAACATCCACAATTAGCACATCCCCTTTTATTTCTACCTCTCTTTTGCTCCCTCTCTCTCTCTCTCTCTCTCTCTCTCTCTCTCTCTCTCTCTCTCTCTCTCTCTCTCTCTCTCTCTCTCTCTCTCGCCATTTAATTCTTCCTGTCTTTCACTCTCTATACATCTTTCTGCCTCTCTTCCCCCCCCCTCTTTGTCTCTCTCGAATTCTGTCCTCTCTCTCTCTCTCTCTCTCTCCTTCTCTCTCTCTCTCTCTCTCCTTCTCTCTCTCTCTCTGCTGTGAATACTTTCCTCTAGCTATCCATTTGGAAGGGATTGCAGTAGAAAACAGGCAAATTACAACAGTGGGTGCCCACTGTGGTCTAGAAACCCGACTTCCTCTGCTGCCTGGCTACATTTAGCACAAGCATCAACCATACCAGATGAATGGCCAAGTGACACATGAATAACCACGATCTGACACTTCTGGGTAAAGGTGTTGTATGCCAAGTAGAGCTGAACAGTGCTATGTGTTGTTGTTAGCTAGGGCACCCAGTACATTTCATGAGGCAATTATAGTAGCATTTTATGGCATGAATAGGTACCTTACCCTTACATATACATAAACAATTATATATAATTATATTATACAGATTTTTACGCACACACGCACAAACACACACACGCACACACGCAAACACACACACACGCACAAACACACACACACGCACAAACACACACACACGCACAAACACACACACACGCACACACACACACACACACACACACACACACACACACACACACACACACACACACACACACACACACACACACACACACACACACACACACACACACACACACGCTCGCGCGCACACACAAACGC
>NC_085872.1:30465633-30473133 GCF_034702125.1 Engraulis encrasicolus
ATCAATAGCTTTACAAATGAACAGTTTTTTTGGCCCTCACAATTTGTCGAGACAATTTCTGTATGTTTAACAATCAGTAATATACACGGCTGCCCGGGTGCTTTGCCAGTCCCTCCACGCCTCTCTCTCCTCAATCATGTCCTGTCTCTCTCTTGAATGTCCTGTCACTAAAAATCTAAAAGACCTGAAGAAATATCTTAAATGAAACAATCAGTAATGTAATGAGTGCTATGAGGTTTTCTTAATAAATCTTCAAATCAACATAATTCCATATAAATATATTATCTGTCTGTGTATTCATCAGCCATGTACGGTACCCTCAAAACACATCCACACATCCAGACTACAGCATCAGAAAACTACACTAAACTTTAATAAACTAATTAATATGATTATCTCCTTCATATGCAACAAATATAAAAAAACACATAATATTCCAAAAAATACGGCACACTGCGAGGAGCACAGTGCGAGTGGAAGGCCAGTTGATCAAGGGGGCTCCTGCTGTACTGTACAGTGCTCCGCCCCGTGCTCCCTGTCAAGAGAGGCCCTATCAGGATGAGGAGTAAGACATCACCACGCCAGCTCCCAGCATGCTGGCCTCTAATTAGCATAGCGGCTAAAGTTGAGCAAGAGCAATCGGGAAGCCTCTCACACATGCATGCACACACACACACACACACACTCTGACATGCACTCACACACACGCACAGTCTGACATGCTCGCACACACGCACACTCTGAAATGCGCACGCACACACACACACGCATACACACACACGCATACACACACACGCATACACACACACGCCACAACTGCTCTCACGCAATGCAGCTGGACACCGGCGCAGCGCTGTGCTGCCTGGAGAGGGCTCTGGAGCGTACTGGCCTCCTCTCTCTCTCCCTCTCCCTCTCCCTCTCTCTCTCTCCCTCCCCCTCTCTCTCTCTCTTTCTCTCCCCCCCCCTCTCTCTCCGATGATGATTCGCCAGAATTCTTAATGCAAGGTCCTACTGAGGGCTCCCACGGCCAATTAGCAAACGGCGGGTCATCGAAGTTCACCAGGCAGACACGCACAAACAGGGAGTGTGAAAAACACAGACACAAAAAAAGATGGGTGCGCGCGCACACACACACACACACACACACACACACACACACACGCACACGCACACACACACACACACACACACACACACACACACACACACACACACACACACACACACACACACACACACACACACACACACAGGCACGTACCCACACAAACACCCATTTACTGGCTGGCATTGGATGATGCGCCAGCCAGCCAGTAGCAGAGGCAGGTATGGGAACACCACTGGGGACAAACAGTGCAGGCTTTTTCCAGAGATGGATTGCAAGCAGTGGTGGTGTGGTGTGGTGTGCACCCCTGCAGACTCCCCGACTCCGCAATGAGGAGGCTCAGACGGAAGGAAGACTGCACCAAGAGCCGCTGTGCTGCGCTGCGCTGCGCTGTGCCGTGCGGTAAACTGTTGCCATGCCTCACACATGCACCGGGCAGGCAAAAAGGTCAAGTAGGTGTTTGGAGCTCTCTGGCTCTTCAGCTCCCTGAGACGTCACGAGAGGAAGCACACCAGAGAACGACAGGAAAAGTAAAAGTAAAGGAAACGAAAGGCGAGAGAGAACAAGAGAGGCAGAGAAAAGGCATGGGAAAGAAAGAGGAAAGGAAAAGGGGGGGGGGAATAGAAAGACAGGGAGTTGAGAAATGGAGAGACACAGAGAGAGAGAAGGGAAAAAGAAAGAGGAGTGCTTGCCGAGCTGGAGGCCAGGGGGAACAGGGCTGAATCTCAGATCTGCTTGGGGAGGAGTTGAATGGGAAGAATGTAAAGTTAATTACGCACACATGCGAGCCTTTCTTCCCCCCTCCCTCCTCCTCCTCTTCCTCCTCCTCCTCCTCCTCCTATCCGCACTCCGCGCACCTCTTCCAGTGCCTTTGTGGCAGCGAGGGGATGGAGCGTGGAGCGTCGACGGGTCCACAAAGTCCACACAATGGGACGGGAGAGGGTATGCGAAGGCCCCTCGGCTTGGCTCTCGGCAAGGAGCGCTCGACAATTAGCCAGCCCCTGTGTTCCGGCGGCTTATAATTATCAGTGCTTGCCTTAATTGACTCCCTGAGCCGGGTGCAGAGGGACTCCACCCCCCCCCTCCCCCCCACACACACACACCCTCCACCACTTCATCTCCTCTCCTCCTTCCTCTCCCTCTTTCTCCACCCCCTCCCCAAACCCACCCCATCCCATCTCTCTCTCCCTACCCTACCCTATCCTACCCTACCCTACCGACTACCCTCCCCATCCCCATTCCCATCCCCACTGCGTACACCCACCTACCCATCTACCAATCCACCCCACCACCCACCATCCCCTCTGCTCACAGCACCATCCGCCGAGCACCTCGCTGCGCTCTCCCAAGTCATTTAGAGGAAACGCTCATATTTTAGCCCCCCAAAACGGGGGAACATTTGGTGAGAGAGAATTCATCATCAGGTGTCTGGAGGTTTTCCTTAATAGAAAAGGCGAGTCCCACTGAGCACGCTCCATGTTGCGGCCAGGCACGCATGCTCAGGACCAGCAAGCCGCCACTCACAGCGGGCCAAAAGGCATTAGCATAATTTTATATAACACAGGCACCCGCGCTGGAAATTTAATACATTTCAGCAAATACCAGACAGGCATTTTGCATAATGTTTTTTCTCTCTCTCACTCTCTCTATTTTCTCTCTCTTTGTCTCCTCTTCCTTCTTCTTCTTCTCTCTCTCCTTCCCTCACTGTCTCTTCCTCTCGTCATTTCGAGATGTACACTTTTTTTCTCCCTTTCTTCTTCCCTCTTGTTGTCCTCGCTCTCTTCCATTCCCTCTCTATCTCTCCCACTCTCTTTCTCTCTCTCTCTCTCCCTCTCTCTCTGTTGACGCCACTGTGGCTCCTCTTCCTCGCTCGCCCCATGGTGCTCCGCTCACCAGGAGAGGGGAAGTTCATTACCTCAGCTAAATCAGAATTAGTCCCTTCATTTTGACGGGGCGAACTTCATTAGAAAGGCCCTTCCCTAATCCAGCGGGGAGAGGTGATGAATCTACATGGGGCGATAATTTGCTTCACACAGCACATTCAGCCACTTCCTCTAGACGATTTCCCCCCTTCCAAAGACACCCCCCCCACACACACACAGACATACACTTTCAGCCAACACACTTACCACTCCACCCCACCCCCCTAAACCTACTCAATACACCCCCTAAAGCTAGCCTTCCATTCACCCACCCACACACACCCAACCCAACAACAACTTCTTCTTTTTTCCTTCCCGTATTTCTTTATGTATTTATCCTTGCAATTTTATTAGATGAAGAGGGAGGGAGGGAGTGGGGAAAAAACTAGGGGGAAGAGAACACCTGTATGCAATTAGCTAATGGCGGAGAGAGAGGGTGCGCGCACGCAGCAAAGGGCCGGAGTGAGTGTGAGGTACGCCGTGTGGAATGTCCCCTCTCTCCGCCCGCCCCTCTCTCTCTCTCCCTGACAGGCCTCGGGGCCTCTCCAAACAACAAGCGGCTGAGCTGGCTCCGATTCAACTGCCGGCCAGGAGAATAAGAATGGCAACGACGGTGTAGTGCTGAGCTAGCCTGAGCTAGCGGCTTCTTTTGAAGCTATTCCTGGACTCAGGTTTAGGTAATGGCTGCATGATTATTTTTCGTTCGGTTATGTGTGAGATAGAAGTATAATAGAAGTATAAGAGAAAAAAAAGTTGCAGAGAGCAAGGAGTGATGTTTGCGGTCCACAGTCTCTTTAGTTCACAACACCTGAGCAATCACTACTGAGTAAAATGGGAAAAAGAGAAAAAAAAGGAAAAACAACCCCTCCATTATGTGATAGTGAGGATGAGGTGCACTCCGTTTTTTTTCTGCATTGCTGAACTTGGCACTCCAAGAGGAAGAGTAAGGCACCATTTGGCATGGACAACGAGGAAACACAGGCTTCCCGTGCTGCCCGTGTGTGTCCCGTTCCCTCGTCCAGGAAGAGACAAGCGAGAGAGGGGCAGAGAGAGAGAGAGAGAGAGAGAGAGAGAGAGAGAGAGAGAGAGAGAGAGAGAGAGAGAGAGAGGGAGAGAGAGAGCAAAGAAAGAGAGAGACAGGGAGAGACAAAAAGAAAGAAAGAAAGAAAGAAAAGAGATAAAGAACAGAAAGAAAGAAAGAAAGAAAGAAAGAAAGAAAGAAAGAAAGAAAGAAAGAAAGAAAGAGATAAATAACAGAAAGAAAGAGGGAAAGAAAGAAAGGACAAAAGAAGACAGGAAGCCCGAGGACTCCAAGATGGCTATAAGCTGTGCCTGTTCCCGCACCTCCACCCGTGCCTGCCTGCTACACCCCTACCCACTCTCACAACCAATCCCACTCCTACCACCACCACCCTCCACCACTGCACCACCACCCCTTCACCTCCCTGCTCCCAGCTGCCCTGTAGGGTGCCACGGTGACTGGTAATCTTGTCCCCTGAATGTGACATCTCCGACAGCGATGCTCTGCGCTTCTACCCCCCTCCCTCGGAGGCTGATGGCAAATTTGGAATGGCGCACCCTGCTGGCTCGGCCCCCACGCCTCACCTCTGCGCACGCACGCGGACGGGGGACACCTGGGCCCGCTCTCTTTAATTTAGCCTACACACGCACTCCCTCAGACCCGCAATTACCGCCGAATGGCATGTGGCAGTGGCGAACGCTACAGGGGCTGCGCCCCACACCATTTATATTCTAACTCATCTGCATAGATATTGAAGATAATAATAAATAAACAGAGCACAAGCTAGAAAGAGAGATGGAGAGACGGAGAGAGAGAGAGAGAGAGAGAGAGAGAGAGAGAGCGAGAGAGAGAGAGAGAGAGAGAGCGAGAGAGAGAAAGAGATCGAGCTGGGAAGAGAGGCAGGTGACTGCAGGAGGATCTCTGCAAGAAGCCATCAGGAGGTGCCATGGCTTGTAGTATGCTCCTAAGGATGCCGCCTCCTAAGGATGCTGTCTACTTGACTTCCCGTTGCCATAGTTTCTGCGTTATTTTTTTCCCCCTCTCTTTCCATCTTCTTTTCCACACAGCCAAGGCTGACCGAACGGCATAGTGGGGTGAAAAAAAAGACACACGACACGTACAAGCACATCACGAGAGGAGTCAGGCAGGTTGTTGGGGGGCATGTCCAATGAATTAGGATCTGAGCAGGATCGGGTGCCTTTGAGATTAGAACCCGCCATCCCACTCTGTGGGGTTTGACGTTTGGTCCTGCCGCACAGAGGATAGCAACACGAGGGAAGGGGACACACGCTATGCATGGCCAGGCAACGCAAAGAGCGAGCGAGGCGGAGATATTTTCTTCTCCCCATGGGCCTCACGCCATGCACAAGTGCTCAAATAGGCAACAATGTGGAGCATACGCTCTTGTGTCGAGGCCTTGAGGGCTGGAGGGGCTTGATCTGCATCTCTGCACGTTTTTTCTCTCGTTTGGGCACGGCCACTGCAACGTATAATTTAAGACCCCGGGCCTCTTGTCTCAGACAAGTGTCAGTGGTAAGGGTTGTGGAGGGGGCGTGGTCGGGGTGGCAAAGGAGCTGGGGAGGGGGTGGACAGGATGCACACACAGGTCTACCTGTCAAGCACGAAACCTTCAGAGGGGGAGAAAGACAGGAGTACCAGAGAGATGGGGATGGTGCAGACATCTCCAGCTCCATTTTCGCCCCCCCTTCCTCTGAGCCTGACAAAAATGTACCCCCCGCCTACCTGCACCACTGTATGGTACACACACAGACACACAGGCGCACGCGTACACACACACACATACACACACACATGCACACACACACACGCGCACACGCACACAGACGCGAGCACGCGCGCGCACGCACGCACGCACACACAAACACACACAGAGAGCCCAGAGATTCTCATCCCCCCTCCCAGGACATTGAGCTCACTGCTGTCTGACACATCTACAAAAGTCTCCCACTGTAAACAAAAGTCTGGGACCTCAGGGGTGAGTGGGGTGAGGAGGGGGAGCGGAGGGGCGAAGGGGGAGTTTGCCCGAAGACAGAGCCCAGAGCACTTATTTCTGGACATGTGCAGAGACGGAGCGGTTGTCCATTAAGAATGTCAGGGGGAGATGTCTAAAAAAGAAAAGAGGTCCTCTCTCCGGAGGCTGGGCCACGAGGGTTGCTGTGGTCGGGGGTGAGGCCAGGGTCCGGAGGAGATGTCACGCAAAAAAAGAAACCCCAACCCTCGCCCCGAGAACTAGATGCTTGAAGAAGAAGCCTGGGGGTGGGGGGGTGGGAGTTGGGATGGTGGTGGAGCGAGGCGAGGCAGGGCGGGGTGGTCAGGATCTGCTAACTGACTCTGCCCTCACTGCAAACCAGAACTTTGACATGGCAGCGGGCAATCAAATCGCCACGCTGTGTTGGAGCCCAGTCAGGGTGAGGGGGGGGGGAAGGCTCCGCAACCGTTGCGAAGCTAAGCAGTGTGTCGCGGGGTGAGCAAATAAATAACATCCCATCAAAGTCTCTGAAATGTGCGTACTGTACCGTATGTGGGGAAACAATGTATACACTGCTGAGGGAGCACTTCAGTAAGACAAGAGCCGGAGTAGCTATGTTCGGGTACGGCTGGTTGGTAGGGAAGTTCATCTTCCAACATCGTTTCCAAGCTTGACTGTTTGGCGCTCTCTTTGTTTGTCTCTCAAACTATTTATTTGCTGTGCCAAGGCTCCGCTTGTCAAAAGAAGACTCGACTGGGGGCCTCGTTTGATTTCCCCGAACAAATCGCTGCATCAGGCCTCTAAGGAAACGCATCCTTTTTGAAAACTCTCCCTCAAAAAAGAGGGGCGCACAGTACGACACCAGCGAGCAATTGTCCAGAGGACGCAACTCTAGCGGTATCCCGTCACCGTCTTCACATGCGGTGGTATATGTTGCGCGTTTGGGGGTAGGGTGGAGTGGAGGTGGGGTGCGCTCGTGATTAAAACACACATGCAGTGAGTGACAGCTTCTCGAGTCGGAGAGCTTTGGTGGCTTTGCAGCGGATACCGAGGAAAAGCAAGAGTGACACCGCCGTCTCTATTTACCTCTATGGGCCTCGATGAAGCCAACCAACCCCCCATGTCTCCCAAAATAAACTTGCCATAAAAAAACCCAGAACTTTCCCCCCTGTAAGTAAATAAAAAAGAGCACTTGCACAAACAAAAGACGAGCGAGTAAGAAAGAAAGAAGATAGAAATATATACACAAAACAACAAAAAAAAAGTATGAAGACACAAAGCAGCGGAAGACTCAATCCCACTAGTATATAGACGCTTGAAATGTAGAGGGGCTTCTGACACGTCTGCTTTTTTTCCGCGGCACCTTTCCGCGACATGTTTGAGATTAACATTAGAAAGCCTCCCTCAGGAAAGCCATCTTCCTATTGAACACTCAACTAAATAGGTTGAAGTACCAACACAG
>NC_085872.1:30478133-30483133 GCF_034702125.1 Engraulis encrasicolus
AAGAAACTTTCACTGAATGTGACCGTAGCTGTTGATGCCTTTATGAACCTCTCCTGTATTGACTGGCAAAAGTGAATATGGAAGGCCTTTGCTGCGATATTCTAATGTGGTACTCGGAGAGCTCAATATTTTCTCGGGTGGTACTTCACGCAAAAACTTTGAGAACCACTGGAATAGAAGAGACTTGAGTCCTCGTTTTCTTAAGGCTCTTCTATTCGATGATTTACCTCTTACCTTAACCTGGTTTACTCCAGAACCAGCTTCTTAGTATTCTCCTCAGAACTTAAACAGAGCAGGTGGAGGGGAAGAGATGTTGCTTGGTTGCCGTGAGTGACTACAGAAGACACAGCAAATGGAGCAAATGAAAGACACAGACAGTTCTCCAACCGAATGGATCGGGTTGCCTTTTAAAAAGCACTCCGGAAAAATGATACACACCGGCAAGGAAAGAACAAGCGGTGGTGAGGGGGCAAAAGAAAATGAGAAAAGAAAAGACAAGAAAGGAAAAAAAAGAGGAAGAAGAAATAAGAACAGCATGTCATGTGTGTGGATGTTGGATTGAAAAGAGAGGTGGATGGAGGTGCATGGAGCACAATGAGGCAACGTGTGCCCCCCGAGCTCCGTGCCGCGGAGGCGGGCGCAGGCTCCAAGGTCGTGGCAGTCCGAGCCAGGCTTTTATACGGATCCATTTCCTCTCTCCAGGCGCATCCCCACACCGCCACCACCCCACAACACCACCCACCTCCGCCCCCTACACACCCACACCCCACTCCTCTCTCTCTCTCTCCCTTCTTCCCTACAGCCGCATCCCTCTACCTTCTCCACCACCACCTCCATCCCCCTCCCCTTCCCCCTCCGCACTCCTGCTCCTGCTGCTGGCCCAGTGATTCAGTGCCTTGCATTAAGAGCAATTCACCTGCCTCCGGCGTCCCAGTGGCGCGGGTCCCCGGGGGGAACCAGGTGGAGCGGTAAAAAAGTTCCACATATGGTAAAGTCAAGCTGCTCGGGGGCTGCCGAGTGTCTGCTGTGGGGGATAGCGGCTCCTAAAAGGCCCAGCTGGTACTTGGAAAAGGGCTTCTGCGTTACTACACCTCAGCGCCCGCTCAGCCTCCCTTTTGGAAAAGTGTTGGCCGGCACTCACCAACCAGCCATTTTAGATTCCTACCCCCTGCCCATGCCCAGCCCACCACCACCATCATCCCAGCGCCATCCCCTCCCTTCCCCTCCCCTCCTCTTTCACCGGTTCTGTATCCAATTGAACATTTGGTCTTCCACTGCTGGTTAATCAAATTCCTCCATCTGGCCCCCCTATCCCTGCGGAACCGAAAAAGGTGCAGCCCGCTCCCCGGTCCAAGTGCATATTGGGAGGGAGGGAGGGAGGGATGAGGGGGGAGGAGGCCAGGACTGCCTACCTAACTTACACAATCCAGTCAACTAGATCAGGTACGGCGCCAGCGTTGCCTCTCGTGGCCGCTTTGGAAGCGGACGTGGCGGCCTGCTGTGCTGTGTGGAGATGTGGGGAGCAGGAGCGAGCGGGAGAGGGAAGGGGGGGTGCAGGATCACCTTCTGAGTGTTCCTGCCGAGTAGGCAGGTCTATAAGCCCCCCACCAATCACCACCACAACTGCACCCCAGCAATGCCTTTCTTCGCCAAAACACCATCATGCTGCATGCTGCCTGCACCCATCCCTCCTCCACAACACCACCATCACACCTCTGAAGCACCACCACACACCATCACCATCACCATCACCCACCGCCGCAAGCACCCTCTGCTGCAAGAACCCTCAGGGTGTCTTAGAGAACCATGTGGCACAATGCAAGCACAAAGTTCAAAGACCGAAAAAAAAAATCCTGCTGGAAGCTTCATACACACACACACAAACACAAACACACTGGAAATGCAGCATCGCCGGATCTCGCTCACTAACAAGGGGTGCCATTTTGTAACCCATATCGGAAAGGAGCGTGAGCTCCTCCTCCGAAAACAAAAAGAAAAAAATGAGGCGGAGGGAAGGGGAGAGAAGTAAGCGAAAAAAAAGAAGGGGAAAAAAGAAAAAGAAAAAAAAGCTCTCATCTTCGGCTTGGTCCCCAAATTGATATGTGTTGAGCTTTTCGGGGATGACAAAGCTGAGAGAAAACCTGGGATTTGCTAGCCGGCTCCTCACTCAATCTCCTCTCAGTTGAATGAGCCGCGCGGTGACTAAGCCCGGGTCTCAGATCCCAAATGCTACCTTAAGATATCACACAAATCTTCAGATGATCGGCTGTGGCTCATCCCCCCGGGGGGAGAGCGGGAGGAGCCTTCAAAAACACCTCCTCAACTAAATATTTATCAGAGTGCCACTGTCAAAAAACGGAATGGCTGACAACTGCTAAATTCTCATCTAAAAGTGAGAGACATCACTCCCTCCCACCTGACCTCCTTCCCTCTCTATCTCTATCTCTGCCTCCCTCCCTCCACCTATCTTTGTCTCTGTCTCCCTTCCTCTCTTTTCCTCCGTCCATCTCTGTGTGTCTTCGGTAAAGTGGTGATAACCTCAATTCCTTTTCACTTGACGCTGAATTGAAACGATAAAACCCTGCCATGGGCAACCGTGTTGACATGGTTTTTCATGGCAAATTTTTAAATGTACCAATGTACCCCACTGCATTTTTAACAATAATTCTCTATCCCATTACTGATCTTGCTACAGTAATTCTGTGCCACACTGCTGCTTTCGATATCATCTATTACATGATTGCTATTCTCGTCCAGCCACCCTGATGCGAGCCAGGTGGCCAAACATGTGTCAATAATTAAACTGGTTTTACATAACCAGGATACAAAACGCTGTGCAATTTGTTTCCCATATTTCATTGGTCCTTTACGGTAGGCACATGTGAGACAGTAATTAATCAAAGCACTGGAATATGTGAACGGCAATTTCCACTTAATGGCACTTACAGGGATTGGGTCCCCAAAGTGCGGCGCTTTTGTCTGCGAAATGAGGTGGATTCATTTCCCCCCTTTATGGCGGCGACAATAAAAGCGAGCGAGCATGTTAAACAATATCCATTTGACACCGCTCTGATAACAATATCATGACGTGGTAAGGCCACGTGGTGCTCCGGGGTCACGGATGACAAGGGGCTTCAGATGCACTCGCTCGCCCGCTGCCTGCCTGGCTGGCGGACAGGTGGATGGGCTGGCTGGCTGGCTGGCTGCTGTTTGCTCGCTCAGACAATGAATGGTTCAGCTTCATTTGAGATTCGACCTCAAGAACATGCACTCACTCTAGTGGTCAATGAGATACGGCGCAATCCCCCACCCCTATCCCCATCCCCGAATTCTCCATCCCTCTCTTTCTCTCTCTCCATCTCTCTCTCTCCACATCTTTTTCTCTCTCTCTCTCTCTCTCTCTCTCTCTCCATCTCTCCCGCTCTCTCACTGTGTATATGTGCATGTCTGGATGTGTGCTTGACTGGGTGCTTTAGAAAGTGAGTGAGTGACTGGAAATGAGAGCAGACTTGCACTGTCTGCTGTTTTTGGTTTTCAATCAGCGGTGAAATTAGGCCCGGATGACATGACTCTCTGGCCAATCAATAATGTTCATCAATTAAACGCTGAGCCGCAGAGGGAGCGAGGGAGGCAGGGAGGCAGGGCGGTGGACACTGCGGCAGGGAGCCTTACGCTGGACCTGACTGACTACTATACTACACCCACCGACCACCATCAGAAGCCCCTCACAAACCAAAACCACGGCAGTCCACAGCTAATACAAACTACCTACCATTGCCGCCACAAACACATGCAGCATTGCGATGAGTGTGAAGACTACATATCATTGCACATCACTAACTCGTCAACGAATACAATAAGCCAACGTTGATTTTCAGCACTTTATATGTCTGTATGGGTATTGTATACAGGGTAGGTACTATAGATTTAATGTATACTGTCTATGTCTAATTGTCCATGTCCACACCTGGAGTCCAAAGTCTATGTCTGTCTGCATGGGAAAGTAAGAAACGTAATTTCAATTCTTTGTACTGTATGACCAGCGCATGTAAAGAAATTGACAATAAAATTGACTTGACTTGATACACTAAACACAAAATTTGCATGCAGTTGGTATGACTGTATTTCTGTGCTCGCTCCTGAATATGCAGGATGATACTATATGCATACTGCCTCACATGAATACCCACACACCAGGACACTGCTCACATATAACTACAGTTATAAGTACCACTTTACTGGAAAGGCACTGGGTTCATTCATAGCACAGGACCACTCACATGAAAAATAAACAGAGTGCAGCATTTCTTTTTTTTACCAAATCAAAGCACAGAAGAACACACTCTTACATATGTATTCACACATAAAGAAGCACACCACTTCCACGAGGCAATGCATCGAGCTTACTCCCACTCTAACATCTGTCTATTCAAACGAATGAAACAGAGTAGTGCACACGGTACTGTATACGCTTCGCACTGACGTACCAGAGAGTGAATTAGTGCACCCATCTGTGGCTAACCTGAGTCCGCCACGGTCCCTTCTGACTACAGGAAGAGAGGAAGAAACCTGCTCCCCACAAGAGATGGAGAGAGAGAGAGAGAGAGAGAGAGAGAGAGAGAGAGAGAGAGAGAGAGAGAGAGAGAGAGAGAGAGAGAGAGAGAGAGAGAGAGAGGGGGAGAGAGAGAGAGGGAGAGAGAGAGAGAGAGAGAGAGAGAGAGAGAGAGGATGAACGATAGAGAGTATAAGACGGTAAGAGAGAGCCTGCGTATCACTGACTGCTTTTAGTGATAGGGCAACCTAGTCTAAATGGCACCCATGTCCCCCTAAAGTGTCTCTTCCTCTCTCTCCTGCTCACTCGTCTACCTCAGTCTCTCCAAAGACTCCTAAGTGCAGCATCTTGTTTCAGTAATTCAGCCAGGGCACAGACAGCCAAGGGAGAGGGACGATCGATTTTCTCTTTCTCCCTCACTCTCTTCTCTCTGTCTTTCCCTCTCTCT
>NC_085872.1:30485633-30488133 GCF_034702125.1 Engraulis encrasicolus
TGCGGCAGTGCAAAGAGCCAATAATAATGCAATAATGTATCTGCCTCCCCCAGCTCAAGGCCCACTCCTTTCCTTTCCATTAAACGAGTTGGGGCTGTTTGTCTTTCAGTCTTGTGACTGCTCGCGCTAAAGACACGCCGTTCCAAAAATAAAGTGCCAGGGGACAGGGAGGATCATTGAATCACGCAGGCAAGAATATCGCAGTCACTGATAAGGGGCCGTCGTCTTGCACACAAAGCATCGGCAGAGAGAGAAAGAGAAAGAGAGAGCGAGAGAGAGAGAGAGAGAGAGAGAGAGAGAGAGAGAGAGAGAGAGAGAGAGAGAAAGAGAGAGAGGGAGAGAAAGAGAGAAAGAGAGAAAGAGTCAGAGGAATACAAAAACGAAATGATAATAATGATGTGACTTTCAAGAACGCACAGGGCTGGTCAATAAAATATGAGTGTGTAGCGCATAGGAATTATATGATCTTCAGAAGAAGGAGAAGAAAAAAAAACAACAAAACTGTGGGGGCAGTGACCTTGCTCTCTGGCAAAGGTAGAATTAGAGTTGAGTAGAATTAAATTTGACACATGAGTGCGGAATGTTTTTGGCTTTTTTCCCCCCGGACCTGTGATTATGGCTCAGCTTGCTCCGTCTGTCCGTGCACCGCCAGCGTTAGGTAGTGGGCTCGGTACAGAGATTGACACCATGTCCTTATGTCAACATGTGAGCTGAGCCTACATACTGTAAAGTATGTACCTGCGTGATGAATCCATCCTACAGGATCCACCCGCTAAGCTCTGCACCTGACTGAGGAGCTGACGCGGTTTGTAAGCCACCCACCCATCATCCCACCATCCCCCCCCGCCCTCTCTCTTTCTTGACTTGTCTGTCCATCACTCTCTGACTATCTCTCTCCATCCACCATCCTCCCTCCATCTAATATGCTTCGTGTACACTCAGCCTTACCGACGTACATTTCCAAACCACAGAACTGTGATTGAGACAGAGAAAGGCAAAGAGAGCTACACAAAGACCGAGAGTGGGGGAAAATATATAGACAGACAGAGATTGAAAGATAGAAAGGGGGCGAGATTGAGTGAGAGAGAGAGAGAGTGTGTGTGTGTGTGTGTGTGTGTGTGTGTGTGTGTGTGTGTGTGTGTGTGTGTGTGTGTGTGTGTGTGTGTGTGTGTGTGTGTGTGTGTGTGTGTGTGTGTGTGTGTGTGTGAGAGAGAGAGAGTGTGAGTGTGAGTGTGAGTGTGAGTGTGTGTGTGTGAGAGAGAGAGAGAGAGAGAGAGAGAGAGAGAGGAAGAGAGAGAGAGAGAGAGAGAGGAAGAGAGAGAGAGAGAGAGAGAGAGAGAGAGAGAGAGAGAGAGAAGAGGAAGAGGAAGAGGGAGAAAGAGGAATAGGAAGGGGGGATGAGGAGGGGAAGTAGGAAAGAAAGAGAGAAAGAGACAGAGAAAGAGACAGAGACAGAAAGAGAGAGAGAGAGAGATCTGTGATTTTCCCCCCTCTCCGCTTCCCAGGAGACCTCCCTTGATGCCAGGCATTCATCATCTAGCCTCTAATATCAGTTATTCAGTGGCTCCTCTGCTTACAGCAGAATTAATTTCGCCTTTAATTACTCTCATCGGCAGAATGCTGATGAAGGCAGGGGACGCGGCAGACTGGGACTTGGGCCTCATTCCGCCGCCTT
Source organism: Engraulis encrasicolus (assembly GCF_034702125.1). Classification (NCBI taxonomy): domain Eukaryota; kingdom Metazoa; phylum Chordata; class Actinopteri; order Clupeiformes; family Engraulidae; genus Engraulis; species Engraulis encrasicolus. The sequence continues at coordinate 30,487,309 of NC_085872.1, forward strand.
AATTTGAGCGAATTCCACCAGGAGACGCTGGCAAACAACTGGCAGCCCAGCCAGGAGGGGCACGCCGGGACTGCGGGGAGGAGAGAGAGAGAGACACACACAGACGCACAGAACAGCACAGCCCTCATCCCCCCCCCCCCCACCCCCCCCCCCCCCCACCCCCCCCCCCCCCCCCCCCCCCCCCCCCCCCCCGTCACAGCTCCTGTGTCTATATAACTCAGCAGGCGCATGTGTGTGTGTGTGTGTGTGTGTGTGTGTGTGTGTGTGTGTGTGTGTGTGTCTGTCTGTCTGTGTGTCTGTCTGTCTGTCTGTCTGTGTGTGTGTGTGTGTGTGTGTGTGTGTGTGTGTGTGTGTGTGTGTGTGTGTGTGTGTGTGTGTGTGTGTGTGTGTGTGTGTGTGTGTGTGTGTGTGTGTGTGTGTGTAGGCTGAATGGGTGTGTGTGTGTGTGGGGGGGGTATATGTGCATAGCAACACTGCGACAATATGAGTGTGCAAGAATCTGTGTGTGTGTGTGTGTGTGTGTGTGTGTGTGTGTGTGTGTGTGTGTGTGTGTGTGTGTGTGTGTGTGTGTGTGTGTGTGTGTGTGTGTGTGTGTGTGTGTGTGTGTACTACACATGCATGCCTAAATGGTGAAAGTGACTGACAGTATCAGGTCTGATTATGCTATGGAGGAGACATTAATGGATTTGTTTTTATAACAGTATGTATGTTTTTGCGTGGGTGTATGTCTGTGTGATTGACAAGAAAAACGAGGATGCTTGCAAGCTTGTTGGTTTACATGCAAGCATATGTAAAGCAGTCATTAACCTACAAGTCATGCAAATA
>NC_085872.1:30490633-30580633 GCF_034702125.1 Engraulis encrasicolus
CCAAACTAAATATTTTTTCGATATATGTAAATAAAATATTTTTTTAATTTGCTGTGCTTTCCACTTGGTAATATTCTAAGAGGAAAAGACATTAACATTATTTTTGTAAAGTAATAACGTTAAATGCTTTACAACTACAGATGGTGTTCAAGCTGGTTAAGAGGAAGCACAATCAGCTATATTTAACTTCGGTGAAATCAGAAGATACAGCACGTTGCACTTGCAGCACAATGCTAATGAAAACGGTAAGTATGATCAGACAAAGACGTGTTCCAAAAAATCAAATGTGCGATTACATATTTCTTCTCCTGCCTCATGTTATTTGACAGCGCAATCAGTTTCGCAGCTTAGTGGCTCTGTTCCAGGCCATGTGTCGGTGTGTGTTAGTGCATGTGCGTGTGTACGACCAAACCGGAGAAAAAGTTTGGAAAGAGCGCCACTGTCCACAACACTCATCATACGGTGAGTAACTGTACAACACTCACTCCGTGCTACCCTGCTCCTCTATTCTCATGTCCCTCTCCCCATTTCCCATTCCTTCTCCCACTCCGCCCGCCCTATCCCAACCCACCCCACTACTCCGCCAGCACTCGCTCCAGCGGGCACATCCTCCGCCCTCCGCGTTTCACGTGAAACGCTGCCTCATTTAATATAACTGTCAGTGTTGGCATATCACAAGCCATTATCTGTCTCCTCCACGTTCATTATTGAAGCTAATGATCTGTTGTCCTCTCGGCTCCCCATTGAAAGAGGACTACATTAAAAGTCTCTTACTAAGTTAATTAGTAATTATAAACGTTAAAGATTAATCAGTGGAAGAGTGGCTTAAGGTTTACGTCTCCTGGTGATGAGAGGGAGGGGTGGGGGGTGGGTGTGGCGTGGGGGGGCGGAATGGAGAGACAAAAGGGCCACGTCGCCTCGATGTTCAAACTGAACTCTAATGCTCTGAGTGGAATGAGAAAATGATGGAGGAGGAACTGGAAAACTGTACTTGGAAACGCGATTCTTTTTTGTGCGAGTTAGCGAGACAGTGCATTGCATGTGTGTGTGTGTGTGTGCGTGTGTGTCTCTGTGAGTGCATGTGTGTGAGAGCCGAGACATGCACGCAAGCGTGTATGAGAATGTGTCACGCTAATTTGCTCAATAACTGATGACAAAAAGAATCGCATGATACAATGGAGAGTGCCGTTTCACTTAAATGCTCATGTGAGTTCTCTGATGTTCTCTGACTATAAAGCCATGCTATTACTGTACATGCACTGTAGATCCAAATGTCTTACAACACTCTTCAGAGTTTACATAAAGACATAGTCACAAAGCAGTCAAATCATATAAACACAGAGCCATTTCAATAAAATAAGAAAATAAAAATGTGCAGTATAAAAAAACCAAAAGGCCCTTTGTGCTATTCACAAGTGCAAATACATATGCCACTGCCACTGACAGGGACCAGTGTGTGCACGGCACACACAAACACACACATCCCAAGCCAGGAGAGTGCGATCCACGGCACCCCCTGTCATCTTCAAGCCAGAGCCACATTAAAACTGCAACAGAACAAACAGACACAACAACCCCCTCCGTCATCTACAATGAGCCGATTTTTCAGGCAGCACACAAGCCCCGGCACTCCCTACCATGATGCAACCTGGCACACACCATGCACTGGGCTGCTCGCCTCGCCTTCCACTGCAATTGCGGTGCAATTAAAAACCATGATGCAAACGCGTCGTCTGCATCAAAAGCTTTAGCGAAGAAAGTCTGAGAGTCGAGACGTTTCCATTTCACACGCGCACAGATTTTTATTAGCACCTCTCCGATTAGCAATCAGCATTGCGGCAGTTGGGGCTGCAGGGAGTGTAGCACTTTCGGAGCGTTTTTTTCGTGTGTGTGTGTGTGTGTGTGTGTGTGTGTGTGTGTGTGTGTGTGTGTGTGTGTGTGTGTGTGTGTGTGTGTGTGTGTGTGTGTGTGTGTGTGTGTGTGTGTGTGTATTTGCACACGCGTGCCCGATGTATGTTGAGCATGTGCGGAGCAGGCCCTTAGGCTTAGAAAGGGGGACAGAGCTGGCAGGCTGCCGCGTCTCAGAGGTCAAGAAAACACTTACGCACATGCTGGACACACACACACACACACACACACACACACACACACACACACTGGACACAGACTCCCATGCTGGACAACCACACACATACACTTGCCAAGAGAGAGCGTTTAGACAGCGGGGAGGAGTTCACCATTACAGATCGCTATTGTGCACCAAAATACAACGTTATTTATGTGCTTGTATGGAAGTCATAAATCATGTGACCTCATTTTGGTATTATCATTTTTTTCCTGTGCATAAAATTTAAATCAAAAGTGCTTCAGCACCCTCTTGGCCAATTCTTAAAAAGAAAATATTACATCATGTCAGAAGTGATCAACAGTCATAGTACGTAGTCTTAAAACTAGATTAAAAACCTGAGCTGAGATATTATTGATCACAATCTCTCCTTCTATAGTGCACTCTTTGCGAAAGCATAGCTTGAATGCGTACAGTACCGTATGCACTTGACCTCTCGACAAGCTGCCTTACTACACACGTCCACTCACCGTGTCCCTGAAGATGAGACAAGAACAATAAAATATGAAGAAAAAAAAACCTGGTGCCACTTGAAGTTGATGCAGTGAGAAGTGGAAAGGGGAGGGGTGCTGGCGTGTGCTAGTGGGGGGTGTTAGGGTTGGGGGTGGATATGACGGGGTTTGGGGGAGCGATGGAAGGTGGGGGAGGTGTGTGTTGGGGCTGAGGCATTTGTAGGCGCTGGCCAGTGGCCCGCAGCACCTGAAACCTATTAGAGAGCTTTGGAACATTCCACAGGGTTCCGGCGCGGCGGCCAGAGGGCACGGTAAAGGTCTTCGCTGAGAGGGCGGCTAATCAGCAGTCCGTTGCACCGGCCGACCCCGGGGGGGCCCCGGCAAGGTGAAAAACAAGAGAGGGGCCGGGGCAGGCGGGGTGGGGGGTGGGGGTGGCTGGTGGGTGGTGTGGTAGGTTGGGACAGCGCGGCGTGAAGCCTGCAAACAGCCACAGACCCCGCGAGCCGCTCGGGTGGAGAAATAAGACAAGCGCAACAGGACAGCCAGATACATGCCTCTGTTTTTCCCTCCTCCTCTCTGCTCTACAAATCCCCAAGAGGTCAGCACTTTCAGTCACGACTGGTGTAACCTTCTTTTTTTGCCCCCCCTTTCTCTTCCGTGTTTATTTATACTGGACTCGGGTACATGTACAAGGGCTGGTTCCATCTTATCGACTGAAGCGAAACCGTTTGTCCGTCTGACGGTTGTTTTAGCGCTGCTGGATTGTGTAGCATTGCATCATGTGCACCACATGCACCAGGCCTCGTCCTCATCAACATATCTCGGCATCACACACACACACACCCGCACACACACAAAGACAGGTACTGCCGTCCTCCACGCCTGGCGAATTATTTACATCGGTTCTACAGCACTGGACAGAACACACCGTTCTGCACCAATTCAACGACCGGACCCGCTCGCTCTCGCTCTCTCGCCTTAGCAGAGTCTGCGCAGCAGAGCCGCAATGGTGCCTCAATGAGCTCGGTGTCGAGCGTAGTGTAGCGTAGCGTAGCTCGCCGTAGCGCAGCCGAGTTTCGCCGGCACGTTCTCTGCGGGCATGGCAAGGCCCGAGCAGACAGATGGCGCGGCCCGCTCCCGCGCGCCGGCCTCCAGGAGCCCAGCGACTGGCTCTGCCCGTGCTGTTGACCTTGCCGCGGCCAGCCACACGGGCCTGGCAGCGCGCCGCGCCAACCGGAGGGTGATGAAGTCCAGCGCTGCTCACATTATTATTAAGGCCTCAGTGCCGGGGGGTGGGCAGGGGGAAGAGGGAAGAGGGCAGGGGAAGGGGAAGGGGAAGAAGGGGGTTGTTTTACGACGCTGACTGCCCACTCTTTCAACAGCCCACATACCTCTTTAGAGGCACAAACACGAATGCTACACAACACACACAGCACAAACACACACCCATTTGGATCTCACTCACTCTCTCACTGTCTCACTCTCACACTCAGACATACTCACACACAGACACGCACATGCACATCATTGAACAAATCTGAACATTCTCAAATGCACACCTACGCAATATTTTCCTAACAGAAATAGATTCAGCCTTAATTGACAGCTGTCTCATATCTGTACTGTTTCCAAGTTGAAAATGATATTTAATACACTGTTGCCATCGCATATCTTGTCTTATTAACGTTCTATTCTTAGATGCTTTCTCTCTGCCATTGGATCTCCACCTGTATAGGCAATGCACAAGAGAAACTTTGGATACAGATGCGCAGACTACACGTGTAAATTGGTTCGTCAGAGAAGACTAGCGACTGTATTCGCTTTTGCGACTGACACGAGCTGTCATCGCCGGTGTCGCGTCTTGCAAGAGACACGGCGGGGTGCTAAGTGAAACGTTAACCCCCATCCCCCTCCTCCCCCTCTTCATAATCCTCCTCTGGCCACAGCCCTTCGCTGCGGGTGAGGAGGCCTTTGCTGGGGGTCCTCAACCCCCCCCCATCCCCCATCCCCCATCCCGTCCATCTCTACCTCCCTCCCCGTGGCTGGTGGCTGGGCTGGGCATTTGAGAGGTGTGGGTTGCAGCTTTGACCTTTTCGGAAGTCAGGACTGTCTGTTTGCACTGCCACATCACCCCATTCCACCTCTTCCTCACCTCAACCCCCCTCATCGGTCCCCTACCCCCTACCCTCTACCCACCAAACCCCCTGCATCCCCCCACCCCCATCCCCCCTGCATCACCCCCCCGCCCTCACCCCCCCCCTGTGTTGTTGTGTGGGCCCCCTATCCACCTCAACCCCCATCGCTGGACCCCCAGCCCCTCTCCCCTGCTCACCTGCTCAGTAACCCCTGCTGGCGAGGGTAAGAGAGGCAGTGAGGCAGTGTGAGCCCATGAGAGGGTGTGCTCGGCTCCCTGGCCTCCGTGACACGGCAGCGCCCCCGGAGGACCGGAGCTACCACACAGGCTAATTCTGATCATCCACTATTTATGGGGCTACTTTAGAACAAGGGTTGGCATTAGGGGTGCTAATGCACTCGTGCCCCCTACCAATTCCCCACTCCCCCTTCTCTCTCTCTCGCTCTCTCTCGCTCTCTCTCACTCTCATTTTGCCTGAGTATCAATAAAACATGGCCAGAGCCTCAAGCACACTAGGAGAGGGACAGAGACAGAGAGGAGGAGGAGGAGGAGAGAGGAAAGGGACAGAGAGACGGAGAGAGATAAGTAGAGAAGAACAATGAGAGAGACGGAGAGAGAGAGAGATATAGAGATAGAGAGAGAGAGAGAGAGAGAGAGAGAGAGAGAGATATAGAGATAGAGAGAGAGAGAGAGAGAGATAGGACAATAGAAGGAGAGGGACAGGAAGTAAGAAAGAAAGACTGTGAGAAAAACGAGTCCGAAGATGAGAGAGAGAGAATGAGAAAGAGAGTGGTGCTCGTGCCACTGAAACAAAAAAAAAGTGCAGCGCTCTCTGTGAACAATGGAGTCAAAAATGGACGTTGCATAAATAATGCACAGAGATTTTCATAATACTCTTCACACATTGTCACACACCGCACAAAGGCATACCACCTACATACAATGGCATGCGATGTGTGAACTACCTCATGGCTATCATCACCAACTATGTCTGTTAAACTGAAAAACCAACGTTTATTTTTAAACCTCACAGAGGAAGAATCACAGTGAAAGAATTGTCATGACGGCAGTCATTTTCTGTATCTCGTAAAGTTATACTGCTTTACAAAATGGCACCCATTAAAGGAAAGTGTGAGAAAAACACAATTTCCCTTCAGCAACAATTTACTTCTGCTAAATTGCCAGTTGTGAGCGGTCTGAGGTGTTTGTGGACAAGCACCGCGGCTCAATGAGTGTCCTGAGTGAGGGGGAGCGAGTGCCGGTGTTTCGCAGTGGGGTGGTGGTGGTGATGGAGGATAGTGTGTGTGTGTGTGTGTGTGTGTGTGTGTGTGTGTGTGTGTGTGTGTGTGTGTGTGTGTGTGTGTGTGTGTGTGTGTGTGTGTGTGTGTGTGTGTGTGTGTGTGCGTGTATGCGTGTATGCGTGTATGTGTGTGTGCGTGTGTGCGTGCCTGTTTAGGGGGCTGGCGAGTTTGGGGGTGGGTGGTGGTTGAGGTGTTGGTGGTTGACGGTGGGTGTTGCGAGGGGTGCCACTGCTGTTTTATCATTCCCCTCATGGCCGCCGCATTAGTCTCCGAGAGGTATAATGCAACGAGCGGGAAGGTGCGCGTAATTGCTCATTAACAGCGGCACACTCGGCTGCGCGGGAGGTGACTTCGCTAACGAACGGAGAGGTGTTATTAATCACCAATTAATAAAAGCAGGCGGAAATTGCGCCCAGTGTAGCGTACGCTTAGATTGGTTTCTATCCACCTCTCTCCCTCCCTCTCTCTCCTTCTCGCTCTTTATCCTACTTTCTCACTCCCTTTTTTTTCACTCATTCTCTCACTCCGTCCCTTGCATGGACATAGTGTGTCGTCAGGCGGTGTGAGTCACTGAATTTCTTCCGCCTCAGATGGCAGTTGGGCATGGATAAAGTATCTACTACGTTGGTTAATGGACTGCACAGGTACAAGAGCAGTCCACGAGTGCCACTAAAATGCTAACATATTGGTACTTGCAAAGTGGCAGCAAGATGTATGGGAATTGCTCCAAATTTAAAAGCGAGGATGAGAAATGCACACAAACACAGGGAAAGAGAGACAATATGTGCACGAGATTCCCTACGTAGGGAATATTTTCCCCTATATATTCCTGACGGCATTCCATTTCCCTTTCCAGACCTAAAAAAAAATAATACGATTTGGTGCGTGTGTGCACGCGCAGGAGTTATCTGAAACTCATTGTGATTCCTCTGTGTATTGCTGCAGCGCCGCAGAAGACTTCCTTTGACACACCCACTTATATTTCTCCAATACCCAGAGCAGCACCGAGCCCTGGGAGGGAACAGGCTGCCCTCCCCTCCCTGCAGTGGGGGGGGGGAGCTTGGGGGGTTGGTGGATGGGTGGGTGGTGGTGGAGGTGGGGGGGCTGGGGGGACTGCGGAGTCTGAGCAGTCAACATGTCATTCTCCCTGATCCTCCCAGGAGCTCGGAGAGGCGCGTCAGGCACGATTTACAGCCCTCTAACGACAGCATATCAAAATCCTCTTCTCTTCCCCTCTTCTGCTCAATGTAAACACTCGTTTAGGCTTCCTCTAACAGTGCGGAGGGGCTGGCAGATTGAGAATGGGGAAAAGGGGTGTTTTTTTGTTGTCGGCAGAGAGAGCCAGAGAGGGAGGGAGGGAGAGAGGGAGAGAGAGAGACATGGAGAGAGAGAGGCATGGAGAGAGAGAAAGACATGCAGAGATAGAGAGAGACATGGAGAGAGAGAGAGAGAGAGAGACATGGAGAGAGAGAGAGACTGAGAAAAAGAGAGTGAGAGAGAGAGAGAAATTGAGATTGAGAGGAAGAGGAAGAGGGAAAGGGAGGGAGGCTATGGCAGTGGACAGAATGGTGGAGGGGCTAGAGGCCTCTCTCGCCCGCTCCCTGCTCCTCTCCAGCTTGGTAACAGCCCACGGTGCCACCTCACACAGAGCGGCCAGCTGTACAGCAAATGTGTGCCCCTCTCCGCCCCCTAGCCACCCCCCACGCCCCTGCCTCCTGCCAGCCTCCCCCTCCCCCAACCCGCCATCCCGCTCCGGCTGGGCCGAGTGGGCCGCCAGCGCCATGGAAGCCTCCTCACTGCCTTGGCTTGGTCGCCTGCCTCTGTCACCGGACCAAAAAACTGCTGCTAAAGGTGACCCTCAAACCCAGCTTTCTGGAATTTTCTGTGGCTTTTCATTTTTTTTTCCTCACTCGCTTCCTCCTTGTGTGTGTTTTCGTGTGTGTGTGTGAGTGTAGTATGATGTGTATGTGTGTGCTGTTGTTTTTAACGGCTGCTGTCCTTCAGCCCAGACACTTTCGCTTCCTCTGCTTCGCGTGAATTATTTGGGAGGTCATTTTTTTTCTCTACCTTTTGCTTCTATTTTCCATTTTATTTTGTTTTTAAATATAGCGGAGAGCACTGTGAGCATCAGGGATTCTCAAATCCGAGCAAGGGCTTTTCGCTTAGCAGGTTGCCCGGGTGAAAAACCGGCTCCCACGGAGCTGTGAGGGGTCATAGTTCACACTGTTGTCAAAGAGGAGGATTCTGAAACTATGCCCTGCTGGCAGGGGCTTACTTGCTTATCTCTGTCAAGGAAAAATAAAAAACCGTCAAATTTTTCACCCAACATTTAAACTTTGACAATAGCTGTTACTGAACTACAGGATGGTTTCACTAATGGTTTCAGCTTTTATTCCCGACAACAATGCCATGAATATTATAATATTCCTTTAAAAATCAAACCAAAAGCCACATAAATTGGATTGGGAGATTTAATTATCAAACCTCAAATATTTGGTTGCGTGCAAATTGATGATGAACGACCAAATCTTCAAATCTGTGAGGAGGACAGGCAGAGCCTAAATCAACATCTTCAACAAACATGGATGGGGGTGAGAGGGTGGGGTGTGTGTGTGTGTGTGTGTGTGGGGGGGTATGACAGCTTTGACGGAGCTCAGAACAGCTGAAGGCTGCGTAAATCCCTTCTCCCGTAGCAAAGTAACGGACACCCCTCAGTATTGTGCGGTCGCCATGCCAAAAAACTTCAAACTAAAGAGTGGCCAGCTGTCTTCTAACCCACTATAAAATTGCTCCTTGGTTGGTGGCGATATCATTTTTTTTCCTCTGTGCAGCCTTGATTGGAGTATCACATCAGGTCCCCAAACAGAGCGACCAGCTGTACGGCAAATGTGGAGGGATCCATCTGGGTCCTAGCAGGCTATGGCCTCCATCTCCAGGCCGCACGGGGGGCTCCTGGCAACCAAGGCCTTCGCACGCCCACCAGCTAACTCCATCCCCTCCTACTGCCCGCCCGCCCGCCCGCCCGCCTGCCTGCCTGCCCGCCCGCCCGCCTGCCTGCCTGCCTGCCTGCCTGCTGCACATTTCACCATCTCCAGCAATGTACCTGATTATCATGTTAAATGTTTAGCAGCTACGCAGCAAAGCTGTGCTTTTCCGCCGGCGATCGGGGGGGCTCTGTCGGCATCTGAGCATAATGCCCATGCATCAAAATGTTTCTGGCTGAAGCACAAATGACAGGCACAGTGGCTCTCTGGACGAACGGAAGGGAAGAGATGTAGAGGGGGGAGTGTGGGACGGTGGCAATGGCGGTGGCGGTGGTGATGGCGGCGTTGTGAGTCGTGCAAAGATGACGCCACTTTCTTTCTCGAGTGCTATTGTGCGTCAACGACACCTTAGATCAACTCCCCGTAACCCATCGTCCCCTTCCCATCCTCCCACAACCTCCCGCCCACAAAAAACACTTGCTCTTTTCACTTTTATTTATTTTTTTGTGCCTTTTCACAATAGCAACCACGCCCTTTGTGTTGCGCCACGGGATCGCTATGTCACAGTGGTCCGCTATATATAGTCGTCGCGGGCAAACTGATACCGCAGAAAGAAAGACAAAAAAAAGAGGGAAAAGAAGCAAAGGGGGGGGGACGCTGGCGGCGTCCATACCCCTAAAGAGTCCAGCGCCTGCCCCATTACCTACACTAATAACGGTGACAGCTGAGCGCCGATGACCCCGGCCTCCCGTTTCGCCTCTCCTGTGCAGATGGCCATTAAAAGGAGAGAGTGTCCCTTTTTCAGGGGAGAAGGTATTTAGAGCTTTTTCCAAATGAGGACTTTATGTTTTTTCCCCCCACCCCTTTTTTTGGCTGGAACTGGGTGTGCGGTAATTACGGTCCGGTCCAGTTTTAACCCCCATTGTCGTTGAGGGACTGCAGAGGACTGCAGCCTGCTCCTCGTTCGGTTATTAGGCCCACGCCGATTGGCATTGACTCTCATCAATTTTATATGCAAATATTCTTTTTTAGCATCTCTGGGATCATTTCCACTCACTCTAGCACACCTCAACCAATTAATGGCATGCCTCTTTTGCTTAAAAACCTAACAGGCCAAACTGTTTGGGTGTGTGTGTCCTTTTTGATGCCACTTTCTTTCTCCATCTCTCCCGCTCACTCACTCCATTTCTGCGCCCTCCTTTTCTCTCTACCCTTCTTCTTTCCCTCTTTCGCTCCAATTCCTTATTCACTAATGGCCTTTTATGTGTTAAATTTGGTAAAAGCTGACATCGAGCCACCAATTACAAACTGTTGGTAGCCATCAGTGCGCTAGACTAGCACTGACTCACACTAGCGAGACCATCAAAGTCACTGAGCAACACAGTCACACACACTCCATATCACTATCCACTAACCAACCAGGCACCACTGTTTCAACACACAACACAACACACGCACTTTTATTATTCTCTCTCTCGCTCAGCAAGACATTAGACTCAGGTTAGTGAAAACTCACACAAACTTCTCTCGAATTATACTTAGACGTCACACACATCCAAAAAGGTTTGGTTGGAAAGTAGAGGGCGTGCGCGTGTGTGTGTGTGTGTGCGTGTGTGCCTGCGTGTGTGCGTGTGTGTGTGTGTGTGTGTGCGCGTGTGTGTGCGTGTGTGTGTGCGTGTGTGTGCGCGTGTGTGTGCGCGTGTGTGTGCGCGTGTGTGTGCGTGCGCGCGCGCGCAGCTAAAATTCGCCTGAGCCTGTTTATGCAGTGCGAGTGCACTCCTGAAAGAATTGCCTGCCGTGTTTAAATTTGCCGACACCGCCTCGGCGAGCGTCCCAAACAGAGAGGCAGTTCGGTTCCAGATCAATGAGCCTCGCTCCCACTGAAGAAAGCAGATAATGCAGAGTAATGAAAGAGCCACCAAACAAGCAGAATAAATGAATGACTAAAGGCTGGTGAGACTGAGATTCAGACACCCACATACTCCTGGCAAAGCAAGGAGAGGAGAGATGTCTGTTTGAATTCGGAGTTTCCTTCCAATTATTCTACCTGAATACCAATGATGTGCGTCTCTGTGTATTTCTGTGCATGTGTGTGTGTGTTTTTTGTGAGTATGACAGGGAGAGAGAGAGAGAGAGAGAGAGAGAGAGAGAGAGAGAGAGAGAGAGAGAGAGAGAGAGAGAGAGAGAGAGAGAGAGAGAGAGAGCGAGCAAGAGAGCGAGAGAGAGAGAGCAAGCAAGATTGATAGGAAGAGAGAGAGAGAGAGAGAGATAGAGTGAGAGAGATAACGCCTGTGTGTGCATGTGTGTGTGTATATATATTTGTGTGTGTGTGTGTGTGTGTGTGTGTGTGTGTGTGTGTGTGTGTGTGTGTGTGTGTGTGTGTATGTCTGTGTGTGTGTGTGTGTGTGTGTGTGTGTGTGTGTGTGTGTGTGTGTGTGTGTGTGTGTGTGTGTGTGTGTGTGTGTGTGTGTTAAGTTACGTGTGCGTGTGCATCCCAAAGCATTGTAGTATGAAGGCTTATTCCCAATACTGACAGCATTGTAGTATGAAGGCTTATTCCCAATACTGACGAATCACAATGACATCCTCCACACGGGAGAGACCTGAGCATTGAGCTTCTGCATGGATGTCAAGACTCATGACCACTATGGCTTAGGCATGGCATGCTGTGTCATGGAATTGTTTCCATGTTGCATTGGATTCCATTGGATTCCATGTTTTTTTTCATCATTCTGTTGCATTGTATGTTTAGAGCAAAAAAACACAAATCCGGGATTGTGCATCTTCTGCAGTTACTTCTGCAGTTGTTTTCCAGCCAGTTCCAGTTGTGGTTCTTGGTCACAGTCATGTCATATCACTTTTTCAAAAACAGAAGACATGCTATCATTCCCCCTTTGCAAACTGAAACATGACACAAAAACCCAACAAAAGAATAAGAGCGGTAACAATAATCAGAATTATTCCCTTTGCACATTGAAACATGACACAAAAACCCAAAACCCAACAAAAGAATAAGAGCGCTAACAATATCAGAATAATTCCTCAGATTGACAATGACCATCTTTTTTTAATGATGGATCTCACCTGAATTTCTCTCTGTGACATGCAATGAAATATGAAATGGATGGGGGGTACTTCTACACACCCACTACACGCTATTAGCTGTTCACATGCAATTAGTCTACGCTCATTGCATCTCCTGGATGTGCTAACCACCTTTCTATCGCTCCTAATGATATGGATGACCTCTGCATGACTGAAGATGACAATCACTTTAACAGTAAACGCACATGGCAGCAGAGCGCATTATATGTAATCTGTCCAACAACTGCCCATTTATTGTAGCCCGGTCCACTGAGAACAATAGACTAAGCACAGGCACGGGTCAAGCTGGGGTTGCACGGCAATCTAGTGTGATTGGCCCTCACCACTCTCAACGTCCCTCCCTCCCCTCAAATGGACAAGCTGGCCTGCTGACTTCGGCATAAAATGTGATGAAAACGCAACGTTGCCAGAAAAGCGGTTCCCATCTGGGACAATGTTTTCTTCCCCATTGTCCTCCTGTCCGGGAAGGGTGTCAGGCCCATCTCAGCGAGCCCTGCCGTGCTAAATGCCTCCTTTATCATACGGCTCCCTCCCCTCTCGCTCCCAGGCGCCAGAGACAGCGCTTGGCAGTTCGGTGGGTACACAAACCATCATCCAGGCCCATAGTACAACCACCCACCATCAAGGTCAAGGTTGCACGACACCGGGTATAAAAACACAACACCGACAACTGCCACATGAAGCAAACAAACCCCTGAGCCATGGGAAAGATCATGCACATGTAGTAGACACATAGTGGATAAACATGGTTGGTGCTCTGATTGATTGTTTTTAAATTCACGAGTTTAATTATCGAGCAATCTGGAAATCTGCTTTAGTCATAACGGATCTGTTGAATATTTTCACAGATAAGGATGACTATAAAATAAGGCCTTTTGGCCTGACTTACAGTAACAGTAGAGTAACATAGAAGAGAGGAAAGTATATTGCCAACATGTATTTTAATAACTTGCTTTTGGTAAAGCATTTGTTGGACGTATCTGATTGGCATTCAAACAATTAATAACATTCATTCAGATTGCAACAGACCTTATAAAAAGTATGAGTGTCACGGCCAAGTTGGTCAGATGCCATACTATGATTTCCTGCACCCATTTTCTAAGAAGTGCACTCAGTTACTCAGTTAAATCTTCATCATATTTATAGTGAATTGAGATTTATTACATGTGTGTGAGAGGGCTTGTGTTTTGTTGTAAAAAAAAACAAAAAACAAAACATTAACAACCCTGTTATAATATGCAGTAAGATAGAGAAACTCACTGTTGTGACATGTTGACAACTTGAGTGAAATATTGGAAATTTGACAATGCAATGAATAACCTTGGATATGAACAGTATGTCTCAATATGTCTTGCTAAAAATATTTCAATATTGGACAATTATGTCAATAGTGGACAAACAACAGTACAAATGGTTAAGTTAAAATTAAAAATGGTTAAAATTCATTTGCTGTTGACTGCCAATGTTTTTTCCGTTTTTTATTCACATTACATTACATGTAAGTAGAATTTCCATTCACCAAAGTGACTTGCAATCGCAGGAAACAATTAAGCCAGAGCGATTGCAGCGTAATTGGCAATGCATATTACCTCTCACTTACGGAGTAAGGACAATTCACACTACTCCTTTAAATCTTTCCTCTTTTAAATCTCTGTTCTAGTTTCTTACACGGCAACGGCTTTGAAAGGAGTTTATATTTGAATGTATGCTGTTGTCCGTTTTGAAATGACCAACTTGACTGGACTTTATTTTTTGTGCCGCACATTTTTTTCAAAAGCAACAGAAAATCACTTTCACATTTTCTGAATCATCTGTAAAAGCATTAATATTAGAAGTGTTGTTAACCTGCAAGGAGCTTTTTAAACACTTAAATCCCAAAGGAATTCCACAAAGTAACTTTGATGACTGTGTGGCATATCTAAAAATACTCATTTAAACTCATATAAACTCATATAAACATTTAAAAGCGCTAATTAATTTGTTTCCATTTGTATACCAATATTAGCTCCCTCAAATGATGTGCGGCACATAAAGAGCTTAACAACCATGTTTTCCACTGGCATCCAGCATGCAGCGCAAAACAGCATCAACAGTGCAGAAAGACCCGCCATTTGAGCTCCCATTTGTCTTACATTACCATGCACTTAATGTTCAATAGGGAAGGATGAAAACATTGACCTACCAAGCATGTGATTGGCGACGTGGACTTGAATGTCCCATTCGCTGTAGAAAACCATCTGGCACTTGATGCACTGGTAGGTCTTCTTCTAAGTGCACAAACAAACAGTCAAACAAGGAATTTGTGAAATTCTTCAGTTGTAAATATGGACTGAAATCCAAGCTATGTGAGAGGATTATAAAGTAGAATAAAAAAAAAAAACACTACGGCATCTGGCATGTACTGCTTTGTCTCACATCATGTATTAGCATCGCATTTGCATTCCATTTTAGTCTTGCACAACACACAGCCTCAAAAATAACTTTGAAAGTGACATTCTCTCTAAACTCCCCAGTGGGACGGGTGTTAGTTGTGATTCTCACCTCGTCGGTCTGCGCTGGGCTCACCCTGGGCATCGGGGACACCTGAGGGGTGCGTAGCTGCCCACCGCTGCTTCCATCCCCCGCCTGCTCCTTGTGCACCACCTGCACGTGCGTCTGCAGCTCGGCCTCGGACTCAAACTTCACGTTGCAGCTGGAGCAACGGGTCTTCGCGGCGGCCGAGGAAGAGATGGACGACGTCGAGGAGGCAGAGGAAGAGGCCGCCTTGCCCTTAGCGTCGCTGGGGCTCAGGCTGTCCCCGGGTTGGCCCCAGGCGCCCGTGGGCCCGCCGGAGGCAGACAGTCCTGCCTGGTGCTGCTGCTTGGCACCGTTCATGGTGGGGCTGGAGCTCTTGCGGCCACTTGCAGTCACACAGGTGGCACACAGCCCGTACGGCAGGCCATTGATATCCAGCTTCACCAGGTCCTGCTTGGAGCGGAACTCCTTGAGGCAGGAGGCACACTTGAACAGCCTCTGAGCCGCCTGTTGGTGCTGAACGTGCTGGTGGGTTTGTACCGGGCGGCCCACTGGGTGGTTGGTGGACATGGTGCCGGTCTTCTGCATGTGGAAGGTGCCGTGGATTTTCAGCTCCAGGGTGGACGTGACCGTCTGCATGCACACGACGCAGCGGAAGCCGGTCAGGGAGTTGCGCAGGTCCGGGTGCATTTGGCAATGTTCCAGGAAGTCCTCCTCGCTCTGCAGGGGCATCTTGCAGATGCGGCAGCTGCCCGTGTCCAGGCTCTTGCTGTGCGTGACCTTGTGCTCCGTCAGGGTCAGCAGCGAGGGGAAGCGCTCGCCGCAGATGGGACACATGTAGTGCTTGACGGGGCCCAAGTGGGTCTGCATGTGCTCGCGCAGGCCGGCCTCGCTGAAGAACGTCCGCGAGCACACGTTGCACTTGTGGCTACCCTTGATCATGTCGGCCTTGCGCTTGTGCATGGCGCTCTCACCGGGCCGGATGTTGTGGTCGCGGAGCTGGTGGTTGGTCAGCAGGGACTCCATGGTGTAGGAGGCACCGCATATGTCGCAGCTGTACATCACCTCCGAGGTGTCCACCTCCTCCTCGCTGCCATCATGGCTGTTGTGCGTCTCCCCAGCTCCTGCAGCACCTCCTCCTCCTCCTTCACTACGTCCTCCTCGGACTGGTCCGTCTCCTCCAGCGTTGCCGTGGTTGTTGCTCATGAGTCCCTGCAGCTCGGGGTCGTCCTTGGACACGGGGTCCACTCCGGCCGAGGTGGAGCCGTTGGCGCCGCAGTTCTGGGCCTTGCCCTCGAACACGCAGTGCTTCTCGCGCAGGTGGCGCTCCAGCAGGATGATGGCGTGGAAGGCCTTGCTGCAGAAGCGGCAGTTGTACTTCTTGCTGTGCGTGGTGATGTGGCACTGCAGCTCCACCTCGGTGCTGAAGGACTCGCCGCAGAAGATGCAGCGGTGCACGCGGCCCTGGTTCTCCAGGTGGCTGTGCTTCACGTGCAGCTGCAGCTCCGTCTCGTGCCGGAAATCCCAGTTGCACGAGGTGCAGCGGAACACCTTCTTCTCGTTGCTGTGCTTGACGGCCAGGTGCAGCTGCGTGGACACCTTGGAGTCAAACACCTCCTGGCAGAGCGTGCAGCGGAAGAACACGAAGGTGTGCATCTCCAGCAGGTGCTTCTGCAGGTCGTCCACCGAGGTGAACTGCTTGTCGCAGCTCTCGCAGATGTAGTACGTGGAGGTGATGGTGAAGTGCACCGTGACGTGCTTCAGCAGGGACTCCTGGTTGGGGAAGTCTTTGTTGCACTGGGGGCAGGTGAGCTGGGGCACCACGCTGTCCAGATGAGTCTTCAGGTGAGTCTGGAACAGGTCGAGGCTGGTGTATTTGGCCCCGCACTGGTTGCAGATGAACTCGCTGGCCGAGCGCGAGGACGTGGCGTGCTTGAGCAGAGCTGTGTCCACGGAGATAGGCGACGAGGGACTCAGAGCCCTAAAGGCCCTCTTCCCATTGTTGATGTAGTTCAGCGCCAGTGGGATGTTCTTGTGGTTCTCCTTGATGTGCTTGTTGAGCTTCAGGACACTGTTGAAGATGGGCGAGTTGGTGCAGTACGAGCAGGAGTAGACCTCCACGATGGGGTCCTTGGAGCTGACGGCCAGCGGGGAGTCGAAACGAAGGCTGCCTGAATCGCAGTGAGTTTGGCGGACGTGCTCCTCTAGTGTGGCCTCGGTCAGGAATCCCATGAAACACTGCGGGCAGAAGAAAGCGTTGCTCTCCTTGGCCACAGGGCTGGGGAAGCCGTGGGAGCAGCGGATGTGCTCTTGAAGGGCGTTGAGGTCACCGAGGACCTCTGGGCAGAAGTTGCACTGGAGCAGGGCATCTGAGAGAGAGGCCAGCAAAGCAGAGGTGTCCTCCACGTTATGCACCTGCTTCAGGTGCTCGTTGAGATTGAACAGGGACGGCAGCACTTCCAAGCAGAACTGGCAGGTGTGCGCTTGCTCCGGCTTGTCCAGGTGCATAGTCTTCAGGTGGATCTGCAACACGGCCAGGCTGGAGAACACCTGCTTGTTGCAGTAGATGCAGCTGTAGGCGATCTTGGACTGCTTGGCCGACCGGGTGGGCATGTCAGAGCTGTGCTGGGCGGTCCTCTTCCTGCGGCCGCGGGTCTTGGGGACCGGCGGCGCCGAGTCCACCATGGTGGAGCTGTCCACGGAGAGGTTGGAGTCTGGGGTGGTGCTAGAGACGGAGGTGTAGCCCACAGTGAGCAGGGAGGGGCTGTTGCTGTGGTTGCTGGACTCGGGCAGTTGATGGACGTCCATGTGGGTGTAGAGCTCCTCCACGGTGGGGAAGTGCTCGGAGCAGACGGCGCATGTGTGGCCCTTGCGGCTGTCGCGGCTGTGAGCCTGGTCAATGTGAGTCAGCAGGGTGCCCTCGTCACCGAAGGGCTCGTGGCAGTAGATGCACTGCAGGCCGGGCCCCACTGTGCCCTCCTCAGAGGGGGAGCACTCAGGGTGGCACTCGGCGATGTGCCTCTGGAGCTCCTCGGGCACGTCGAAGCCTTCCTCGCAGCGGCTGCACTTACTCGTCTCGGCGCCACGGCTGCCTGCCCCTACCACCGAAGATGCCCCGCTGCCGCCGCCGTCCTTGCCCCGCTCGTGCACCTGCATGTGTCCGTGTAGCGAGCTGGAGTTGAGGAAGCCGCGTCGGCACACGGGGCACTTGTGCGGCTTGTTGGAGGCGTGCGTCTTCATGTGGATCTTGAGGTGGTCGCTGCGCGAGAAGGCCGACTCGCACTCGCCGCAGTGGTACTTCTTGTCGCCGGTGTGCAGCTTGACGTGGCGGTCGCGGCTGCGCTTGTGCTTGAAGAGGCGGCTGCAGAAGGTGCAGCTGAAGGGGAGCTTGTCGCCGTGGCTCTGCTCGTGGCGCTTCAGGAAGCTCAGGCGGCTGAAGGACTTGTCGCAGAACTGGCACGGGTACGGCAGGCCGGGGCCGCCTTCCTCTTCTCCGAAGTCATAGTCATCGCCGTGGCCGGGGGACGTCTGGTCTTTGCTGGAGGGGGACGACGCGGGCCAAGAGCAGGAAGGGTCATCCTCAAGGTCGGCTCCGTCTGTGAAGAGAGAGGAACGGGAGAGCCTGTGTTACAAACTTAGAAGTCCAAGCTGGTCAAAAATATGAACTACAAGCAAAAGACGGTGATATTATGGGTACGGTGATACGGTGATATTATTATATACTATCGATATAGTACAATGTAAATACACAAAACCTACTTGAATACGTATATTTGTGTTTTTCTTTTTATGGTATTTCCTGTTTAGAGGGTAAAGAGGAAGAGGGTGAAAGCAGTCCATGTGTGCAAGTATGTTTGGTGTTTCTGGGGGGAAAGGAGGCAGGAAGAGAGAAAGAGACGTGAAAGCAGAATGGCTGACATCCTGAGAGCATGTGAAGTGCCCGGGCGCTGGCGTGCGAGTTGTGTTTCTTTGTGTCTTTTTTTTAATTTGCCATGGAACTTTCATCTTGGCCATTTCTTCATATAATGCCTCGCTTTAGGAGCCATTCCAAAAAGTTACATCTGAATAAGTCATTTAGAGGCATAATTACAGGGGGAAAGAAGAACAGGAAAATGAAAATGCTTTTACCACAATTAACCTTGTAGGTGGCCATGTAATGACTAAACCCACTGCGCCTCAAAAAGTAATGTGACATTTTCACCCAGCTCTGCTCTAAGATGGATGCTCCGTATGAGGTAAATTAGAACACCTCTATTATTTTTTAACAATCACCTGGATTGTTTCAAGAAAAGAAAAGAAAAGAAAGAGAAAAAAACAGCCCACACAATGACCGTACGTTGGAGTGAAGAAAAATAAGATAAAAGAAAAAAATGTTGGTGCCACCTTTTTCATTTGTTGTCTAGAATAGATAAAATAAACTAAATGCATTATTCTAGTAATAATAATAATAAAAACAATAATAAAAACAACATCAATAATAATAATGATAATAATAATAATAATAATAATAATAATAATAATAATAATAAAAAACAAAATGAACCAAAACAAAATGGCAGCTTTCTGCTAAACTACACTAGCTTACACATTCAGAGACAGTTCATCAATGTTGGCACAAGTCTGTCAGCAAGTCCTGACAGCACAGAGGCCTCCCTACCGCGGGGGCACTGGCTATCTGGCACTCCCTTCTCGAAGCCTGTGCCAGGGGCCAGTGAGCAGGGGCAGGGTTTGGGGGTGTGGGGTGGAGAGAAGCAGGGATGCTGGAGAGGAGAGAGCGCCCTACCAAGCTCAACCAAGGACGGACAGGTGCAGCCCATGACCTGAGGTAACTGGGCAACTGTCAGTGAATTCCCCTCTTCTTTACAGGTAGCCTACATTCACACATGCAGATAGACACTCTCACACTCACACAACATACATGCAGACACACACACACACACACACACACACACACACACACACACAAACACACACACACACGCAGGAAGACACATGCACGCCTCACAGAGCTACACAGACAGGCAGCCAAACACCGCCCTCGCACACACACACACACACACACACACACACACACACACACACACACACACACACACACACACACACACACACACGTGCACACACGTGCACACACGTGCACACACACACACTTTCTCACCCCATGGTATTCATCTAAAGGCATTGTGTGTGTACACTGAGCAAAGGAGCGACAGAAAAACAGTGACACACTTCATAATAAACCCAACACACTGCTTTTCCCAGGTTCATAAGGTTACGGGCCACTACTTCCTCAGACGAATCCTAAGTGCTGTGAACTTCCGCACTTAAATACAACAGTGCAATTCCTACTCTTTGGAAAACAGCGAGTCAAAAGGCAAACCCCGAGAACAGGAAAAACAAGGGGAAGCTGTGGAGATTTATGAGACGGCATGGGGAAGGCATAAAAACTGTCTGGATAGGAGCTTCTCCTGCATCCTTTTGCTGGACAGGCCCAAGTTTCTTGCTGAATTGTTTGTTCTCTCCCTCCCTCCCTCTACTCTCTCTTCGTCTTCTTCTTCTTTGCGGTAGATATCTGCTTTCTGTCAGGGCAACATGCCCTCAACGAGTACTTAACCCGCTGTGGCCTATCTTCAGGAAACAGACGAGGTCAGGGGGCATCCCCCTGTTCCTTCAAACTGCTGAAAGAGGCACATTGACGGCTACCTCCTCACCACCGGCCTCCCGGAAACCCCCCCACCCCCCCCCACCCCCAGGCACCGTGCCAGCCTGACACAGGCCCAGCCAGGGCAGGGAGGTCTGGCCGAGAGCAGACAGCGATTTACAGTGTTTTAGGATCTCGCTCTCTCTCACTCACTCTTTTTTTTGTTGCTTTTGTGCTTTTTTTCCTTCATCGTGGTGGATGGGATGGGGTGATTTAGTAGTGTACAGTTTCCCCCGAAAAGCGACCTCAGCTGCTCAGATTCCAAACAGATAAGTGGAGTAAGAGAGCTGTCACTATTGCTGGTCTGATCACACTTCCTCCTCTCGTCTCAACGCCTGTGACTGCTATGTCTCCGTGTGCGTTAAGACTACAGTACCACATTAATACACTCACGATCATGTGAAGAAAAAATAATATTGTCAATTCTGTTGAATGAACATTTTTTGCCACGTTTCCCAAAATGTTAATGATAATGGGTTGTCAAACATTGTTTTTCCATTATTATTCATCATCTGATTGCCTAACACAGCATTTCAATCATTATTCAAAGAGAACATGTTCTCGCACATTCACTATCATAATCACAAGATAGTGCGGAACGAAAACAGGATACACATACAGTGTCCACACACACACATGTCCACACACACACACACACACACACATGGGGGTGGGGGGGGGAGAGAGAGAGAGAGAGAGAGAGAGAGAGAGAGAGAGAGAGAGAGAGAGAGAGAGAGAGAGAGAGAGACAGAGAGAGAGAGAAAGAGGAGTGTGTGTGAACACCGGCGGATGAGAGCACAGATAGCCTCGGGGGACCCGAGAGGAAAAGAGTGCTGGGCTTTTTTTTTTTCCCTCCTCAACATGTTTTTCCCCTCCTTCACCCAGACGAGAAATGCCCGGGCCCCGGCAGCCTGAGTAAATAAAAGAGCAGGGCCTTATTTCCAGTGTCTCACGGGCCAGGAGCCTGTGCACGACAGCGCTCTGTGTGCCGCTGCCAAAGGGGATGCTGGGGCCTGAAAACCTACACCCTGCAGCTGAAGGGCTGTCTTTGTTGGCCTGCCAAAGCCTTCCTGAACGTCCTCCAGCCAACAGCCTGTCACGTCCTGGGAGGAAGACCTCCATCTTAGGACCTGACGCTGTTTTGAGTTGTTTTCGTACGTACTCCCTCTTTCGCTCTCTCACTCTCTCTTGCTCTTTCTATCTTTTTGTCTCTCTCTCCCTCTCCCTCTCCCCCTTTTACTCTCTCCTTCTATCTCTCTGTCTTGCATTTTGGCCTCTCGTTTTAAACATGTACGTACAGCTCGGAACAAAACAACACATTTGCTCGGCTCAGGTGGGGACAGCTGGAAACTCGTTTGACATCTGTTTTGTTGGGGGGTGGAGTGTTTGCCAGCAAAGTAGCAACATGGAGGAGCGTGTCAAAGACGTAGACGTCTTGCTAAAGAGGAGCCTACCCGGGGTAGCTACCACCGCACAAGGAGGGAGGAGGAGAAAACACAAGCACCGTGCTGACCTACCCCTATACAGGTCTCTGCTGACTGCCTCCCTTCTCTCTCTCCCTCTCTTCTTCGCCCGCCCTTTTGGCAGGAGAAGCTGGACTTCCACAGACTTGCCCATCCTTCTTCAAAGCCCATCCAAACTAAACTCATATGACCCTCCACAGCCCCGTCTTCGGCCTTATATAATATTTCTCTTTTTCCCTCTCTCGCCCGCCCGTCTCAACTCTCTCTCTCGCTCTCTCCCTCTCTCTCTCTCTCTCATATAGTTCTGCTGGCCCTGACTGAGCAAACAAGCCTTGTTCAAATAGGAGTGGGAGCTGGGCCTACAGGCCAGGAGACGGACTGACACGCAACCCAGCTCCGAAGGAAGCCGCCTGCCCACCGAGACACTGCTGACCCACACCAAAGCCTGAACAGTAACCCTTCTGCTGCCAGACTGGAAGCCTCTAGTCTATTTGTCTTCACGGTGGCAAACTAAATAAAATAAAACTCGAAAAGGGACAAAAGACAAGAAGAAGAAGAAGAAACAAAAAAAAAAAAAAACAGAGGACACACGAACAAATAGAAGGCACTGAAGGTATATCCAAGAGTGACAGAAGAGAGGGGAGAAGAGGAGGGGGGGGGGGTGCAAAGTAAAGAAATGAGAAGATAAAGTATGAGAAAGAATAAGAAGAAAATGAAGAAAATGAAAAAAAAACAATTGCAAGGGGTGGGGGGGGGGGTAGTAACAGGTAGAGGTGTAGGATGGAGAAACTAATGAGAAGAACGAATGCAGCCATTCGGCTGTGGCATGGCTCAGGGTGCTAATTGCTGTGTGGTACAAATGGAGGAGAAAGAAGAAGAAATGTTTCCCCTGCTATTCCAATTCCAATGGCAACTGGAGGGAAGTGAAAGAAAAAGGTGAGACAATCACCTTCCTTTTTGGTGAGTAGGCCGTGTGAATATTGACACGTTAGACACAAGGGTGTCCATCCATCCATCCATCCATCCAGACCCTCTCTTTAACTCTGTCCCCATGCACACACGTTCTGTCTCTTTGTCACTCTCTCTCTCTCTTTGAAACACACACAGGCACACACACACGTAGACACACACTTTGCGCGCGCACACACACACACACGCACAGGCACACACATGCAGACACACACTTTGCGCGCACACACGCACACACACACACACGCACACACACTGTGAAGTATTCCTGTTGTTCATGTAATGATACCCCTAAGGGACCCTCAGTCTGTGCCCATTTTCAGATGTTGTGACACTCAAACAGAATACCTGGGAACCTATTTCAATCTGACAGCACTCACAGGTTGTTTTCACCTCTCTCAAAATAAGGCAGTAAGTCAACTTCAACAACTTCAAACTCATAAATAAAAAAAACACACACACTTTGGAGAATAAACCCCCACTGCAGATTTACATGTGAGATGCAAAACTGTGAAAGAAAGGGTGGATAAATAACCTGTGATTTGACATATAACTGTCACGGTAATATATTCAGAATGACACCCACAGTCGCATATTGTGAGTGATATAAATATAACCTAAACGAACATACTGTATAAACAAAATATGCTTCCATCTCCATTTCTTTTTACTCAGTGCAGGGATCTGTGTGTGTGTGTGTGTGTGTGTGTGTGTGTGTGTGTGTGTGTGTGTGTGTGTGTGCGTGCGCGTGCGCGTGTGCGTGTGCGTGTGCGTGTGCGTGTGCGTGTGCGTGTCTGTGCACGTGCACATTCGCGTACATGTATGGCTGTGTCTACGCGTGTGCATGCATGTGTCTATGTGTGCGCGCGCATGATGCGCGCATTGACTTATTAGCTTAAAAGACCTGTCAACTTGTCTGATATCATAGCGCGACCCGGGCTCACATTGTGGTGCAAAAAAATCCTTTAACAGTCATGGAAATAAATGGTGAGCAAGTCCCCTGAGAGGCTTGATGTGTCACCACAAAGCTCTTCCCCCATTGCCTGGAACACGGTGTTTGAACAATACAATGCCATGTGTGGCTCTCCGTCTGACACACACAGTTAAGATCTAATGAGCAGACCCCAAAGAACCATTTGTTTAGCAGGGAAAAACCTCTGAAGGTGATTGAAATTTAAGAGCTAATTCCTATTCTTGTTACATCATTTGTAATTCAAGCAGGTTTGAGGCTAATCAGCGCTATATATGCGGACTATGGCGCCTTGGGGCCGCAGGAAAGGTATTTTGCATTTGGAGCAGTAACAACGGGCTGAGGCGAGTGCTACGCACAATATCCAATGTATTCAACACATTAGAAACATCGCAATTGTTATCAGTACGTGCCGCTGACAAAGGTTGTTTATGAGACTGTGTGGTCAGTCACAAAGTAGGATTGGTGGCAGTGCCGCGATATACTGTTGATATACATTTGATATACGCGATATACATTTGAAGCAATAACAACGGGCTGAGGCGAGTGCTACGCACAATATCCAATGTATTAAACACATTAAACATTGCAATTGTTATCAGTAAGTGCCGCCAACAAAGGTCGTTTATGAGACTGTGTGGTGGTCAGTCACATAGAGGACTGGTGGCAGTGCCGTGATGTACTGTTGTCGTTCTGACATCAATTTCAGCTTTATGTGGATGTCGATCACCTGGTGTCATCTGTGGTCATAATTGTTGGGCGTGGTCTCTGAAAAGGCTATTTGTCACAACCTGTATGTCTATGCTTTTGTCACACACACGCACAGTCTGTTTTACCCCTTTCTCCATCATCTTTGGCCTCCTCCCCCCCTTGCCCTGATAATACACCTCTCTCTCTCTCCCTCTCTCGCTCTCTCCTTCTCGCTCTCTCCCTCTCGCTCTCTCCCTCTCTCCCTCTCTCGCTCTCTCTCCCTCCCTAAGCAAATACAATATGCTTCTTTACACATGACTGAGAAATGTCAGGCCCCCGCGTGGGTCTTTCCATAGATCAATCAAATCCGCCATGCCACTGGAGAAGGGAGGCTGCAGAGAGAGGCAGGCAGGGTGCGCGGTGTGGAGGAGGGATGGAGCGACGCTTGAGCGGTGAGCAGCCGCAATGCAATGCTTCCTGTAACATCACGCTTGCCCTGACGGCTAGTGTCAAAACACAAACACACCCACCCACCCACCCCCCCACCAACACACACACGGGCAAACACACATGCATATGTTTGTGCACACAACACATGCTCACTTGCTCGGATCGACTGTCGTGGCTGTTTTTTGACGAGCCTGTGCAGATCCCTTTCAGCGTCAAAGATGTCCATTATCGTACTGCTCACGCACACTCTCACTCACTCCCCCTTCTCTCTCTCTCTCACTCACCTTCTCGTTCCCTCCCTCCCTTTCCCTCTCCCTCTCTCTCCTTCTCTCTCTTGCTCTGTCTCTCTCTCTCTGTCTCTCTCTCTCTCTCTGACCACAGGGGAGCGGGCGGCCGGCCGTCAGCTACTTTGTCCACATTACCCACGTCCCCCAGCACAGACAGGAGCATTTGGTCAATGTCCCAGAAATCACAGCGCGCTGGTGGCTGCCCAGGAAAGTCAGACAAATGAACGGCTGGAGGAGGGAAAGTAGGGCAGTCAGTCATCCTT
Organism: Engraulis encrasicolus; assembly: GCF_034702125.1. Taxonomy (NCBI): domain Eukaryota; kingdom Metazoa; phylum Chordata; class Actinopteri; order Clupeiformes; family Engraulidae; genus Engraulis; species Engraulis encrasicolus. The sequence continues at coordinate 30,516,042 of NC_085872.1, forward strand.
TACACTGCCTTTCCTTCTTTCTCTCTTTCTCTCTCTGACACACTCTCTCTCTTTATCCCTGTCTCTCTCTGTCTCTCCCTCTCTTTATTTTTTTGCCTGTCTCTCCCTTTCTTTCTCTTTCTGTCTTTCTTTCCATGAGACAATGCAGGAAAATCAGACGAGGCGATGTGAAGGATTCCATTACGGATCTTCGGCTGAAGTCCAGCGTACGTTCCTTCTGCAGATTTTAGGGGGGTGGGTAGTGGTGGTGGTGGTGTTAGGTGATTGAAGGGGAATGAATAAGGAGCTGCATTTTCATTAATCTCCCTTAAAAGCTTGTGATTTCCAGGTTGAAAAGTGTGTGTTTTTTCAAAATGGTTGCACGGTAGAATTGCACAAACTGACCGTACAAATGTACAGCAAATCTAACAGAAACGATTGCCATGTTAAAAATCCTTTGGCCACTAAAATTGACCAAATGATGAAATGAAACGTTTCAAAAACAGCACATATCTTTGAATGTGCCCTTCCCTCAGCTACAATCATGGCAGAGCAGCACACAAAAAAAGCGAAAAACCAAAATCACACCAAAAAAAAAACCCAAATGGAGAATCCCTTGCAGTGCGCCTAATGCCCTCAGGCGTTTCCCTGCGCGCTGCGTGGAGCCGCGCGAGAGAGGAAAAGACGGGTGACCAGGTCAGGTACGGCCGCGCAAACAGGAAGGTGGATCCGCCCGGGGCCTTGGCTGGACCCACCGTCCCCCGTGGCCCGCCGGGGGGGAGGACAATCTGTCCCCCAGCACCGAGCAGAGCTAGCAGCGCCTGCTTCACTGCCCCGCCTCCCAGGGTGCAGCAGGAGGGGCCGGGGGAAACGACAGTTTGTGCTTCCTCACGGCTGTGGCAGGGGACCCAGCACACACCCACCAGAAGGTCTGCGAGTTGCCTGACCGCTCACGACAATACAGCTAAGAAGAAAAAAACACACACACATGCATACACACATGCACTCATACATACACACACATATGTACCACAGCGTGTGCACACACACATACATGCGCACGCACGCACGCACACATGCACAAGCGCACACATGCACTCTCGCACACTCATGCACAAACCTGCTAGAATATGTTATCACTAATATCCTATTCATAAGAAAGGAAACATTAATAAGGAATATTCTTTAAAAATATCAGAAATGAGCTCTTTGAATATACAGCTCTACAGTAGCACCTCTACGCTATGGATCGTGCTAAGATTAATAGCAGTTCTTTAGCAAAGCGCTGCCCTATCCTTGTAAAGCTTTAATACACATATTTCATCATGGCCACTAATGAGCAAAAAAAAAAGCGAGACAAGGATATGCTGACTAACTGGTCAGCTGCCTAATTAAAGCCATGTTCCTGTAGGCCCTATCAAGTGCCTATTAGCCACACGCATGGTAATGGCAGCACAGGAGGGCGAGAGAGAAAAAAAAAATACAGAAAAGGGGGCAACGTATGACTGTGTTCAGCTTACACTACACTAATTCACAGAACACGTTTCTGCCGTCTGTAGCTCGCCTGCCTGCCAGCCTGCCTGCCTGAGAGCTCTGGCTTTGGGGAGGCTCAGAGAATCCGCGGGCAACGTACAGCGCAGAGCGGCGGCGGCGGCGGGCAGCAACGGTGCTGCGGGCGATGGGTGGCGAGTGGCTAGTGAACTTGCTGCAGCGGTAGCGGTGGTGGTATGGTAGTGGTGGAGAAGGCGGGGGGGCCCGGAGGAGACAACCAGACGTGAGGGCATTAGCATTCAGCAGCTGGGCTTGACCCCTCACCCCCCGGCGCTGATTAATAGCGCCTAGCTGCAGTTTGATTTCCCGTCAATCGCGTCCTGAGCTTGTCACACGCAAAAACAACGTAGACAGCTCTCTGGAAAAAAAAATGTTAAAAAAAACACACACACAATGCACCAGAGGGAAAAAAATATATGCATCACAGACGAGAGCGAGTGAGAAACAGTGAACGAGAGAGAGAATGTGTTTGTGCGTTTGTGTGTGTGCGCTTGTGTGTAAGTGTGCGTGTGAAAGAGTGAGATAGATAGAGAAAGGGTGTGGGCTATGTGAAAAAAAGCAAAAACAAAAGAAGCGTCAGCCCAAGCAAGACCAGGTATGTTCATGCATCCCTGTCTTCCATGTCAAGATTCTCTCTCTCGCTCCCTCTCTGGATGCGCCTGACACTTGACCGAGCCCAGAAACAGACACTGCATTCATTAATAATTAGCCTCTCCAAGAGCACAAGGTAAACTCCAGTGAGCCTCTACAGTACACAATCTCTACCGCCCTCACAACTACTCACAACCTGCACCCGTTCACCCCAACAAACAGCCTTTGCCCAGCCTCCTTATGGGGGTTTCACATGTAGTTTTTTTTAAGCACTATTTTCGTTTTCTGTCTCTCTTGTGCACACTCGAACACGCACGCGCAAACACGCACCCGGACGCACACACACGCACACGTACACACATGTGCACACGTACACGCGCGTGCGCGCGCACAAACACAGTCCCACACGCACACATACACACACGTACTGTACACACACCCACACTTAAGCACGCACAGGCTCACACGCACGCGCACGCGCACACACACACTCACACGCACACGCACACACACACGCACACACACACACGCGCACACGCACACGCACACACACACACACACACACACAAACACAAACACAAACACAAACACACAGCCCCCGTGCCAAGAGTGAGCATGCTCCGACCGAGCGAGGACTGCAGATGTCCTCCTCCTCCTCCTCCTCCTCCTCCTTAATCATCGCACTAATACACTCCAGATGAATAAACATCTTCATCTCCGCTCCTCCAGAGTCTACGGGGCTCCTCGCGCTGCCACTCCGGCGGGGCCACAACACACGGATGAGGGGACAGATGGACAGATGGATAGGTGGGATTGATGAAGGAATGAACCCTCTGCCGAAAAAGCCACAGGCGGCTTTTACGACTTTTCGTTTTTTTTGCTTTTTTTTTTTACCTTGTCTGATCTACATCCCCTCCAGACACAATTATCACCATGCTCTAATTATTTTTTTTACTGCTTACTAATGTCGCTTCTCCACCACACTTGTTTTTTCCTTCTTCTTCGTCTTCTTCTTCTTCTTCTTCTTCTTCTTCTCTTCATGTGTTCACACGCATCGCACGGAGTGAGCTCTACCACCACCACATTTCTGGGCAGGGGTTGAAATGGGTTCCAAGCTGGTGACACGTTAAAGAAGACCCGAGGGACATGGGACTGGTGCAGGGGCAGGGGCTGGGTCTGGGGCTGGGGCTGTGACAGAGCTCCACAGCTTCTGGTCTCTTCCTCCAGACATCTAAGGGCCAGCAGCAGCTCACTGTGGCCAGGGAGGAGTCAAAAGGATCAAACAACCCCGCTCGTCTATGGGGTCCGTTTTGACACTCCCCTACATGTGTCACTGTGATGCTCCGTGAGATATGTACATGAAAACGTCTACGCTAGCGAGGAAAAGAAAAAGTGTTGAAAAGAAAAAGAGTGAGGCTGAGCGACATTACGTGAGTAACATGCTGCGGTGACGAGGATGTCACATTATCCATCTCGTGCCAGCTTACAGGACCGTCTATCCATCTGGAGCAAAAAAACAGGACGTAAACAAGTCCTGACACAAATGGAGAAACTTGATAAAAAGCACACACCCCGATACCTGAGCGATAAACAAAAACAAGCCAAAATAAGAACCCAAGGTTTAAACAAATTTGTTCCAGCAAGAAATGAAACAAAGCAAGGTGAACGAGAAACACAGTACGCAAAATCTGTCATGTCAAGTTAGCACTTGCTTGATCCCTTTATCAAGGACCTGTCGGGCTGCTCCATTCTGGTAGTCTACATGAGAAATGAATAAGCTGGAGGATCACGGAGTGCACACAGACAGTCGGACCACGGCTTTTCATTTCATGCAAAGAATATATGATCCGACTTCGGAATTTAATGAGAAAATCTACTGAAAGATAACTACAGGATTGCAAAGACTTTTTTTTATATAAAGGGAATCCGATACTACTAGGGGAGAAGAAAAGGATCATAAAAGACCCCCTTTTTCCCTGGTACGATAGTCTCTACGCACTCTTGTGTTACATCAAAACCGGCTGCTGCCTGCCAAGCCGCCCCTGGAGGAGGGGCATGGGCAGGAAGAGCGAGGTAGCGCAGGGGGCGGGCGTCTTGGTGCAAAGGTGCTGCACGGCCCCCTGGGTAATTAGTAAAACATGAGCTATGGCATGGGGGATGTCCCTGTTGAGCCTTCCTCGCATTGCGGGGCTGGGGCGAGATCATCTTGGGAGAGATGCCAGAGAGAAGTGAGGAACTCAAAAGGCATGGAGGAGAACACTGTCTCACCATGACACTCACTTGCACAGGCACACACACACACACACACACACATGGACACAGACACAGAGACACACACTCCATTCTTTTACTTCAGTGCCTTTTGGAGGAATGCTTGGCCTCTGTTGGTAAAACATATGGTCCCTCATGGGCACAGAGAGCAAACAAACAAGAGTGTGGTGGAATGGGGTAAAAAAAAAAAAAACACATTGGCCGTGCCCACGCACACTCATCACAACAATTACACATTAGCCTAACGTAACTGAGTGGTTAATACGCTTTAAATCCGCAATAACAAGTGTGAAATGATTTGAAACACACACTACTGCCAGCCGTTGCCTTCCTCCAGCGCAGTGGCTTAATAAGAGGTCTTGATTAGAATGCACTGGCAACAGCCTTCGACACACATGGCCCATGGTTTTTCTAGGCCTCAGATAACCTTTATTCTTCAGGGTTTAATTAATGCCGGCTAGTCTGCTTCTTTTCTTTCGGCAGAAAAAGACTTATTCCTCCGGCCTCCCAGAGCCCAAATCCCCTCTCTCTCCCTGGTGTGCTTGACTTGTTTATTCCTTACAACAGGTACAGCATTCCTATTAAGGCCAGAGGTTCTTACAGGAAAAGGCTGAATTATTTACCAAGATTAGGGAGTCTGCTGCTGTAGCCGGTGAAGGACTTTTTTTTCCACTCCTTTCTTTTTTGTACGCATGTTGTTTTTTTGAGGGTATGAAAAAAATACTTGATAAATCATCCATGGACATTAAAAATAACTGTGGGCTGCCAGTGTAAAGGGCAGAGTTGTGTAACTCAGTGCAATATAGCAAGAATAAGAAGTAACAGAAAAAGCCTTCAGGAGGCATATAGAGCAGAGTGCGTGTCTAAAATACTACCATTCCATTCTACAAAAAACTAGCACAATCTTTTGAAACTACATGAACACAGGTGATGATGTCTGGGTATGGGCAACAAAAGAAATAAGAATAACAGGCAGAGGAAAGTTAAGAAAGTAGATTTTTGTTTAAAGCACCGTGAAAGTGTGGTCCAACTTGTTCAAGTGGTATGACCGTTATTTTAGCAATTATGTTGTTATTTTTCCCCCTTTCTGCACCACAACAAATGTCAAATAGATAACAATCCCTTACTCGGAATGATGGGTGGGGGAACAACTATTGCGAACTGGGTCCACATTTCTGTACCACACTAGCTGAGGGAAAAGTCCTCGACCACATCGAGGTGAAGAGAGGGACATTAGGCAGGAATCTGCAGCAGATCAGACATGGTTCATGGTTGATGGGCCGACAGCCTACCTGCTCCGAGGCAGTTCAATGCAAGAGGGCCAAAGAACGGAATAAAAAAACTAAACAACAAGAAAATACAAAATGCAATGTTCTCCGAGGGGACTCGTAGAGAAGTCATGAGGGAGAGGAAGAGGGGGAGAAACAATGGAGCATACAGGAGGAAACAAAATGAAGTCAAAGACAGGGAAGGGGGGAAAAGAGCAAAAATTGTATTGATGGAGTGAAAGTGCAGGGAAAGAACACCAGAACACAGACAATACAGACACACAGACACAGAAAGCAAATGAGAGACAAAAGAGAAAGCAAGAGTGAGTGAGAGAGGAAAGGGAGAGAGACAGAGAGGGAGACTCATGGTGAGAAATCAAATTTGCAAGAACATAACAGAAAGCCATAGCACAGACAAAAGGGAACACACACGGGTATTTGTCTAGCTGTCTGCTCGGGCAGCTTCCTCTGGAAGTTTATTAAACAAGAGCTCTTCAAGTGAAGGCTCCCCACTCACATATGAGAGAGAGGCTAAGCTACTGGGGCGAGAGAGAGAGAGAGAGAGAGAGAGAGAGAGAGAGAGAGAGAGAGAGAGAGAGAGAGAGAGACAGAGAGAGAGAGAGAGAGAGAGAGAGAGAGAGAGAGAGAGATGGGGGAGTAGGGGAGTAGGAGCGGGGAAAGGCGAAAGGGGAAAAAATGCTTGCACCATTCCCCCCCCATCTCTCTCAAATTCTTTTATTTCAGCCATGCATTAAGCCCGCTCCCCACTGGGCTCTGCTCTCCTTCCTGGTGTGGATAAAGCAGTCCCGGGGGAGGCCTGCCGGTAATTTCCAGCTTCTCCAGAAACTCAGGTATTAGAAAAGACCGCTCGGGGACCCGCCACAATATACCTCCACAATTTCAGCAGCTCTGAGAGACAGAGGGGAAAGAGTGGGGGTGGGTGGGGGTTGAAGGGGGAAAAAAGAAAAAGAAAAAGAAAAAGAGAGAGAGAAAAAGAGAGAAAAAGAGAGAGAGAGAGAGAGAGAGAGAGAGAGAGAGAGAGAGAGAGAGAGAGAGAGAGAGACACACACAAGGGGGGGAAAGTGGGAAGCCCTCCCACTACCCTCAACCACCCCGCAGGCAGACCCCCACCTCCCTGAGGGTCCCCCCCCCAGTTCAAATTTCTGAAGTGCAGTAGAAGGAGAGGTGTCTCATGGGAGAACACAATAGCAATAGAAAATCCACCACTGCATTGAAGGCGGGGGAAAGGAGGGAGAGAAAGAGAGCGAGGGGGAGGCAGGGAGAGAGAGAGAGAGAGAGAGAGAGAGAGAGAGAGAGAGAGAGAGAGAGAGAGAGATGGAGGGAGGGAGAGAACGACAGAGAGAAAAGGCAAGAGACAGAGAAAGAGAAAGAGAGACAGAGAAAGAGAAAAGAGAGAGAGGAAGAAAAAAAAAGCCCAGCATTTCCTCTCTGGTCTGGCAGGAGCAGCCTTTTTTCCCCCAGCTCCCACCGGAGGCTTTTTACAAAACATGTGTTGCTGACATGTTGACAGATTGCTCAGTGAAGTGTTGGGCGCATGCACACGGCTGGCCATTTAGGGGGACATGGATTCCTACCCAACATCCTCTACCTGAGGCGCCATGTTTTATACATCAACCAGAGGAGCAAGGAAAAAAGAAAGAGGAGACGAGGAAAAAAGGGTAAAGGAGGAGAACCATGGACTCAGGAAAAAGGGGAAGACACAAAAATATCTATCAGCTTCCAAAGAGAAGGGACTCGGGTGCTTGGCTGCTTCGTCACATTCATCTCAGTTATAGGTGTGTGAAGGTACTTGGTGAGTGTGTGTGTGAGAGAGCTTGTGTGTATGCGTGTGTGTAGGTGGTGGGTGGTGTGGTTCAAAAGCGAGAAGGAAGTAAACGTGTATTAGGTGACTGAACGGATGAGAGTAAGTGCACGCACGAAATCAAGATGTAACAGACACAAAAACAAGTCAAACCCAAATAAGATCACGAACGAAGGAAAAGAAAAGAAAACAGTCAAAGAAGAAAAGAAAAGAAAAGAGGAGGAAGAGGAAAAAAGAGGGGGGAAAAATCAATAGTTGCAGGATCTGATCAAATTGCACCTTTCGCGTCCAACTCGTGCTCGAGCCGGGGTATCGGCAGTGTTACGTCTCAATTGGCCAGCGGCTCCAAAAGTGCTGCCGTGGCAACCGAATGGAAATGGGGATCATAATGTATTCATGGTGCCGGCGACCTGGGGGCTGCCGAGCGCGCTCTCTGGGGACAGCACTTTACCCTGAGCCAGACGTGTCTGGGCAAAATCACTCCACACAAGGCAGGAGGAGAATACTGAGGAGAGACGGAGCAAGAGAGAGAGAGGGGGAGAGAGACGGGAGAGAAACAGAGGTGGAGAAATGAAAGAGACAGAGAGAAGGAGAGGGAGAGAGAGAGAGAGAGAGAGAGAGAGAGAGAGAGAGAGAGAGAGAGAGAGAGAGAGAGAGAGAGAGAGAGAGAGAGAGAGAGGGAGGAAGAGAGAGAGAGATAAAGAGAGGTGGAGAGGAAGAGAGATGGGAGAGAGATGGGAGAGAGAAAGAGAGCGAGAGAGAAACAGAGGTGGAGAGGGAGAGAGATGGGAGAGAAAAGGAGAGCGAGAGAAAAAAGGAGAGAGGGAAAGAGGGAAAGTGATGGGAGAGAGAAAGAGGGGAGAGGAGGATGCGGAGAGGAAAAGATACAGACACACACACACACAGACAGACAAAAAGGAAACAAAGGAAGAGGGAATGAAGAGATGAAGACAAAGAAGGTAAGACGGAGAGAACGATTATTGCAGAGGAGAGAACGGAGAATGGAAGTTTTATGTGACAATTGAAAAAGGACAGGTAGACAGGTAGGGGGAGAAAGCACACTTGACTAGTGTGTGTGTGTGTGTGTGTGTGTGTGTGTGTGTGTGTGTGTGTGTGTGTGTGTGTGTGTGTGTGTGTGTGTGTGTGTGTGTGTGTGTGTGTCACGTGACCACGCGCCTGTATGTGTGTGTGCGCGTGCATAGGACAGGTGGAATAAAAGCTGGAAAAAAGTCAGACAATCGCGCACAGTTTCCAACATTAATTTGGCAAACTAAGGACAGGCCCTGACCAATGCCTAAAAAAGCTACACTGGAAACAAAGATCTCTTTTCAGAACAATTTCTTTTTTTTGTCTGCTGTCAAACAGCAGACAGACAGTTCCAACTTTCTTTGGAGGGGTAGAAGAGATCTACCAGTGTAGAATATCCCTTTCGGTTGTATAACACAGCAGACATTATACCACTTCAGAGGGGAGACGACACTAGCTCATCCTGCATACACGCAGAGTGGATGTTAACAGCTGTATTCGTCTGCCACATGAAGAGGCCTCAATGCGATGCATTTTGACAAGCTGTGCTGTGGACTCACAGACCGGGGCTTAGAAGAAAAGACATATGGCGCACTAACCTGTTCCATACATTGTCAGTGGAAGTGGGTGGGATATTTCTGGCCTGTTTGCCTTGGAGCACAGGCCTGCTCCTCTACCCACATACATACCTGGAAACAAAGCCTCTGAGAGAAACCCACAGAGAAAGAAAAGGCAGGAGAAGGATGGAGAGAGAGAGAGAGAGAGAGAGAGAGAGAGAGAGAGAGAGAGAGAGAGAGAGAGAGAGAGAGAGAGAGAGAGAGAGAGAGAGAGAGAGAGAGAGAGAGAAAGAAAAACTGGCCACACTTTGGGCCTTTTCTTCCACTAATGACGTCTCCCAAAAACTCACCGCAAATCATCAGGCAAAAGGGCAAGCCAACCACCACGGCAAAGGCAGACACAAAAAACACCAAAAAACAAAAAAAAACTAAAAGGCATCTTGCCAGGTAAACATCCTCAAGCCTTTGGTGCACTTACCTGCACTTCTACCAAAAGAGTCGATACGTCCATGTGCAAAAATAAAGACAGCAAAAGGTGAGCGCAGAACAGTGGTCTAGCTGTAGCTGCTACTGCTGCACCACCGTGGAGCTACGTACTTCTCCAACACGGATTTGGATCGTGCCTCAGAGACCGTGCAGCAACGTTATGTACCACCGTGGTCGGCAAATTTGAACCCTCCTCTGAGGTGATGCACATCCTCCAGAAAGGCTGAGGTATCTCACGGCTAAACTCTATACAAATGTACCGCCGCCTGCAGGCACCCAAAACTCAGCCCCTTGTGGATCATCCTTTTCCCCTTATGCCGGGAGAGGCAAGGTGTTAGCTTTGGTTGCACCGGGAGATGCCTCACACACAAGGACGCGCTGTGCTATTCAAGATACTACTTCAGACTCTTACCTGGTGTAGTAGTAGACAATAAAAGTGAAGCACAGGCAGAAAAGAAAAGGAAGAACCAGGGGGGAAAAGGGAAGTGGATTCTGGGTGGAAAATGAATGCGAGAAGGGATGAAGAGAGAGCAGGTGAAAGGGTGGAGGAAAGAGAAAACAGGAAAGAAAAAGAAAGAACACATAACAGAAACACAGACAAAAGTAACTTGGTACCAGACAAAGATGAGGAGAGAGCACGCAAGCAAACAAGAGAGAGAGAAAGAGAGAGAAACAAGAGAGAAAGATAGAGAGTTAGAGAGATACAGAGAAAAAGAGAGAAAAAGAGAGAGAGGAGAGAGAGAGAGAGAGAGAGAGGAAGAGAGAGAGAGATAGAGAGAGAGATACAGAGAGAGAGAGAGAGAGAGATAGAGAAAGAGAGAAAGAGAGAGAGAGGGAAGAAGAGAGAGCGGGAAAGAGAGCAAGACAGAGCCAAGGGCATCAACAGTGTTCCTGGGTAGAGATGACCTCTGGCCATCCTCAGGCGCCTGGTTTATCTGACAGCCGGGGTAAGCCAGGCTTACTCCTAACGACTCCAGCACAACGACTCCCTCAGGTTGTTTCATCCTCACTTACAGAGGGTGCATGACAATGGGGCCCCATCACACGGCCTGACACGAGTGCCATCGAGTGTTGCAAGGAGAGGCTTGTGTTGTGTGCATGCGTGTGTGTGTGTGTTTGTGTGTGTGGTTATGGGTACACGTGTGTATGCGAGTGTGAGTGTGTGTATGCGTGTGTGGGTGCCTGCACCTGCACGCGTGTGAGAGCGAGTGAAAAAGTACCTCATGTCATCTTAGAAATCCCTTAATCTCCACACACTGGCACCCTTCAATATCAAAACTGATCTTCAAAAAAGTGACTAATGTGGCCCTGCCGTGGCCTAACGGTGGGGCACTGGGTTACTACGCTGGCGACCCGGGTTCGTTTCCGGCCCGGGTCGTTTGCCGATCCTTTCCTGTCTCTCTCACCAATCATTTCCTGTCTCTCCTCCGCTGTCCTGTCATAAATACGTAAAGGCAAAAAAGCCCTAATTTTTTAAAAAAGTGACTAATGCAAGTCATCGTCCAAGTTACCAAGACTGTACAAAATGACTAACATATCGATACTTATACAAACAAATATTTTTAATTTGTTTTTAGCTGCCTGTAAACTTTGATCATAATCACAGCAAGAGTCGTATTTCATTTGACTGCTTCTTGAGCGCGATCTCATCTGTAACTGAATAAGCCTGAGTCTGACGATACCACATCTGACTGCACTGATAGCATGCGACAGGTTGCCGTTTTGATTCACACTTTATACGTACCAGTGCCATGTCATTAGGCCATTAAAGTGCACGCCACCATCAAGCTCGTTGCCTGAAGTTTTTTAAGTCTGCCTCTGGCCTCTTTCCCTCTTCCCATCTCTCTCTCTTTCTTTCTTTCCATCCTCTCTTCCTGAACACCTCTACTGCCTCTTCTCTCGCTACCTTTCCTCTCCTCTCTCCCTGGCTCCATGTTGTCTCTCAGGTGTGGCGGTGGCAGCAGAGCGCAGGGCTGTTTGAAAGGGGCTGCAGCACCTCTCTCTCCTCTGCAGTGAAGATTAGTAACCATCAAGGGTTTGCATATTGATGCCGTGACTCATTCTGCTTGCATATTTACAGGCCTCAAAGACCGGTAGCCTGAGGTGAGAAACAAATTACATGTCTGCCCAGCCCCACGCTGCTCTCCTCTTGCTCTAGCCCTTTCTCTCCCTTTCGTTCTCCCACTATCATTCCGCCTCTCTCTCTCTCTATCACTCACTTTCTTTCTTTCCTTGTCTCTCCCCCTCTCCCCATTTATTTTTCTCTTTCTCTCTCTCTCTCTCTCTCTCTCATTCTTTCACTGCACCCCTGTTTCTCCCCCTCTTCCCATTTTTTTTTCTCTTTCTCCCTCTCATTTTCTCTCACTCTCCCTCCCTGTCTCTCTTTCATCCCTGTTTCTATTCTGATAAGGCGCCTCAGACATTGCGTCCACTGCCCACCCTGGTCAAATCCAAATAGTCTCCTCATTATTTGGATAACACACCATCAGGTTGTAGTCTTGTGGGGAGGCCGCTCACAGACTGTTGAATGCTGGGAGCTGGGCGTGTGTGTGTGTGTGTGTGTGTGTGTGTGTGTGTGTGTGTGTGTGTGTGTGTGTGTGTGTGTGTGTGTGTGTGTGTGCGTGTGTGTGTGTGTGTGTGTGCGTGTGCGTGCGCACGTGTGCGTCTGTGTGTGTGCATGTGTGTGCATGTGTGTCTGTGTGTGTGCGTGTGCGTGTGCGTGTGTTGGCCAGGGCTGGGAAGTGGGCGCGCTCGTGGGCTTTTTCTCTGGATGTTAATGAAGACGAGCGCAGTGTGAGTAAGACAGGCCAATCCTCCCACCACCAACCTGGAAGAATAACAATCCACCAACCGGGAGATAAATATGATAATGCTATTGGATTAAAATCCAATCACGGGCAGGGTTTTTTTTCGGTGTTGCCGGCATTAGCAGGGCAGTTTCCAGCAGGAACCCGAACATCATAAATAAAATGATAAAAATCCTCCGAAACGCTGAATAGTCAACTAGCCAAACCACGGAATTATTGACTTATGCATGTGCTCTTATTCAAACATGCACTTCTTCCCAAAAGTGAAACCTAACAAAATCAAACGAAGCATTATGGTTGGCCTATACCAACTCGGTGTCAAAGAAACTGCACAACAACCATTAATTCCATAAACTGCCACCGTCATAGCTGTTGGTCTAAAAAAAAAAGAGAGCATCTTAGACCAGGCTGAGGCAGACGTGGCATGTTACTATTTAATCAAAGCCTTTAATTTATCATTTAGCTGCTCAGTGATAGCCTTGCCCAGAAGATTAGAGGCTCCGGGAGGAGCGCCACTGGTGATAGCCAGGCACGATGAAGAGCATCGGACGTTCTGCGGAAAAATAGCCTAAATATTCATCTCGAAAAGTTCTGAGTGAAGTGGATCCGTGTGGATAAGGGTGGCCTTGGAGCTTTTAAAAGATTAGCGATTTTTCATTATTTATAATAGAGAGAGCCAGCCCTCTCAGTTTTACTTATTCATTCATTTATTTTCAGAAGCATGACATGAACTTAGCTTTAACCTGCACTTAAAACACTGTAATTTCTCCTGCTTGAGTCAAGTCTAACCGTCTGTGTAACAGGCCACAAACTCAGTTTTAAAATGTTGAAATGAAGACTCATGCGACTGCGCAGTAGCCGTGTCAGCGTGTCCCTATGCCTGCCGTCCAACCACTCCTTAGCACCTGGCTACAGTAGAGGCCCCCTTGGGGGAGCGCGCTATGTGGGGGCTGGGAGTACTGGTATTGGTGGTGCTGGTGGTGGGGGCTTTGGACCGGTGACAAAGTGGCAAGGGGATGGTGGTGTGATGGAGGTAGTGGAGGGAGAGGGAGGCAGGGGGGGTTGGCCCTCTGCGGTCAGGCCAGCGTCACATGGCTGGCCCACCTCCTTCCTGAAGGCAGACTGTGCAGAAAGGAGCCACCGGGGAGGCGTAAAGCTGTCACACCGGTCACTCTTTCCACGTCCCACCTCCTCCTTTCTCCTCTTCCACCCCACTCCACATCACTCCTCGCCAGTGACCAGTTTGGCAACACTCACACTCAGGAAAAGAGGGAGAGAAGAAAAAAGGGAGAGAGCGAGGGGAGGGGGAGAAATAGTGGAAGAGAGATGAAGAGAGAGAAATGATGGGAGCCTTTGGGATAGATGTGCAGTACATTTCCAGGCTGACGCAGGCAACCTTTCCTTGAAGAACTGGACTGGACTGTGTGGCGGGGGTGATGTGGGGCCACATGTGAGCAGAAGCACTCAGACTCAGCACTGGGCGGCCTCAAGACCTGCTCCCCGCCATGCACCCAAAACTGACGTAGCCTACATTGGCAAATCTTTTTTCAAATGTACGTATACAAAACTACATTTCTTTAGAACTATTGGCATTTAGCCGGTTAGTGCTAGTGTGTTGGTGATAAGCGGTAGTGCTGAACCAATGTTGTTTCTCCATGCTAGCTACACAAATTGTGGGGGGGGGGGGGCACTGCTCTGGTTTCTCGCTGAGGTATCAACAGATACGTCATCGACGTGACTTCTTTCTGATTAAAGTACTTCTTATGTATTACATATCTGCAATCGATCCCAAGGTAAAGATTGCGTGGTAATAATAATAAATACAAATAAATAAACAAAACAGTGGTGACATTCAAGCCATTCTCCCAGCACAGACAACCTCACAAAGACGCACTGCCACAAATCATCTTGAGGAGGAGCAACACCCATGAAAGGCTCTTTGCCATTTGATATGCTAATGCCAAATCATAATTATGTGGTGTGGTGTGTGTGTGTGTGTGGCTTTGATTATGTTTTCACACTTTGCAACGATTGTTTATTAATTCTTTGCTGTAGCAACAAAGCGATGCATTCATTTGTAACAGTCGTAGCAGACACCTGTTTGGGGTGTTTTGATCAAGGGAGACACACACCCATGCTTATTACAAGCCATGGCGAATGGGGTGTGTGCTTTCCATGAATACCCTCTCTCCTGATTTGGAACTTTATATGCGAACCATGATAGTGAACCTGTCTAAAATATTAATAGTTCAGATGTATTAATTATCGATGTTCAGCTCAAGTCTGCTCGGCAACAGTGAAAAAAAAGACACACACCACACACACACACACACTAATATTATCGCACCTATCACCTGACTCAAACTTCTGCACTTTGTCTGCCTTCGCAACAGGTTCATCATTATTCCGGCGCGTGGTGGTGCGTTTCACAGACACTGAGAAAATCATTTGAATGCAGAAACCCCCGGGAGAGGCGGAGAGGTAGAGAGACAGGGACATGATAGAGAGAGAGAGAGAGAGAGAGAGAGAGAGAGAGAGAGAGAGAGAGAGAGAGAGAGAGAGAGAGAGAGAGAGAGAGAGAGAGAGAGATAGAGATAGAGAGAGAGATAGAGACAGAGAGACAGAGAGAGAGAGAGAGAGAGAGAGAGAGAGAGAGATAGAGACAGAGAGACAGAGAGAGAGAGAGAGAGAGAGAGAGAGAGAGAGAGAGAGAGAGAGAGAGAGAGAGAGACAGAGAGAGAGAGAGAGAGATAGATAGAGAGAGAGAAAAGAGAGAAAGAGAGTCAGACAGCCAGAAACAGAGACAGAGAAAATGAGAGTGAGTGAGAGAAAGAGATAGACAGAGAAAGAGCCACATTGGGGAGATCTGGTGTGCACTCTCGCTGCCCTCCTGCACGTTACCTGGGTTTTAAGACATTATCATCTTTCAGGAGGCGATGAGCAAAATAGAAATTCTCCCTCCCTCTCTCCCTCCCTCCTAACTGTCTCCCTCCTCCTTCTCTCCCTCTCTCACACACACACTTGCTGCCCACTCTCTGTCTCTCTCTCTCGTTCTGGCTCCACTTAGAATATTTCGCTGGTGTTGATGCACATGCACAACCTGTCTGGCATTAGTTATGTGCTTAATAAAAAGCCGGGGAAAGGTGCCGGTGGTGGTGGAGGTGGTGGTGGTGGAGGTGGTGGAGGTGGTGGTGGGGTCTGAGCAGGGGGTGGGGTGGGGTGGAGTGGGGTGGGGTGGTGGTGTTTTGGGGGGTGGGGATGGACATGCAGAGTGAGCGTGTGCAGGCAAGCAGGCAGGCAGGCAGGCGGGAGGGCGGGTTGAGCAGGCGGATGGATTTGCCTGGCAGGGTTGGCGTCTCTCGTTTCCAGAGATAAGACCACCGGCCCCCTTATCAGTCGCACACACCCCACCCAGGAGAAGCAGTCAACACATCACTCTCTAATTACCTGCAAAGCAGAGCCCCCCTAATACAATATGCAGCCTCTCTGTCGGCCTGTCGGCCTGTTTGTCTGTCTGTGCGACTGTCTTCTTCCCCCTCTTCATGTCTCAACCTCATTTGGTTATGTGTGCATCTTTCTTTTCTCTCAGCGTTTGTCTCTCTTTCTCTCTCCCTCCCCGTCCTCCTTAGCTTCCCTCTCTCCTCGTGTGTGTGTGTGTGTGTGTGTGTGTGTGTGTGTGTGTGTGTGTGTGTGTGTGTGTGTGTGTGTGTGTGTGTGTGTGTGTGTGTGTAAGGCAGCGGTTTTCAAAGTGGGGGCCAGGGACCCCTAGGGGGCCGCAAGGGGGTGCTAAGGGGGCGGCAGCAGGTTGCAAAAATAAGCTGAATAATAATTCTTATTAATTAAGAGCTGCATTATTGCATCTCCTAACGTTACTACTGTTATCATTAGCATTTTGTATATCCCAGTGGGTATACAATATGAAGTGATGGTGATGGTGAAAGGTAAAATAGTGTGGTACGACTCATGTAAGGGGGGCTTCCAGTATATGGGTCCCTTGTAATGGTTAAGTCTGGGAACCCCTGGTCTAAGGATGATGGTGAGTGTACGGTGAGCCATCTAAATATGCACGATAGGCAATAGAGGCAAATGACATCTTCACCCACACAGGTGAGTGTGCGCCTTTGTCTATGACCATGCTACTCTATGTAAGATGCACAGACATAAGACCAGAGTGGTCATGGTCATAGACGATAGCATTGCAATAGAAAACAGGCATGAATATGCAGAACAACAGAGATATGATATACATGTCACTCATGCACACATACATACAGTACACAGGTTTACACACGGAAACATACATGCATGCACACATACATACACAAACACTCGCGACCGCTTATCTGCACAGCAATATCATGTTCTCCGTAGCAGCTTTCATAAGAAAGAAAATGCAGCAGACTCCCCTTGAGATAGTGAAAATTACGCCTGCCCTCTCCTCCATGCTACATTTCAATAAACACTATTTTATCCAATCTGCACATTTCTTTTTCCCTCCTTTCGTGTCTTACTCTTTCTGTATTTCCTTTCCATTCCTTCCTTCTTTCTTTCTTCACACTTTGTAGACACCTATCTGATTTCTCGCATATTTTTACGCCTAAAACAATTGTTCTGACATTATAAAGAATTTTTGCTCTCATCAAAGCACATTGAGTTCATTCCAGTAGCTCTGGAAAACTGCTGTGAGCTCGTGGGGCATTTTTTTTGTCTTTGCCTGCAAGTCTCCCAATCCAACCTTCTATGCTGTGTGTGTGTGTATGTGTGTGTATGTGTGTATGTCTCACATTCTTTTCCTCCTCTGGTGTCACTGTCATGTGTGCCCCCTTTCACCCCTGTCCCACACCACCGCAAGCAACGCAAGCACACCAAACACGACCAAAACCCCTGCACCCGCTACACTCAACCCAGCTCAGAGCCACCTCACATTACCAGGCAATGAAGCGGGCCCCCTTTCTCGTCCTTATTCCCTCTCTCTCTGTGTCTTTCTCCCTCTCTCTCTTTTCATTCAATTGTTTTGTAGTTGTGCGAGCGCGTGCCAGGAGGGAGGAGAAAGCCAGGCTTAACACGCGCTCCGCAATTCAGCCCAGGCCAGACGCAGACGCAGTCCCATTAACATTTAATGCCCAACTCTTCTGCCTGTGCCAGTCAGTCACGGGGGCGAGCAGCGCCCGAGAGCAACTGGAAACAAAGAGCCAGAGCTAGAGAGAAAAGTCTTGGCCTCCGAGCGTATGCATGCGCGCGCGCGCACACACACACACACACACACACACACACACACACACACACACACACACACACACACACACACACACACACACACACACACACACACACACACACACACACACACACACACACACACACACACACACACATACACTCGCACATACAGTATGCACATACAGTATGCGGACACGTACAAGCATAGAGACAGCTAGAAAGACAGACAGAGAAAGAGAAATGTATAAAAGAGAGTGAGTGAGTGAGCAAGAGTAAGTAACAGTATGCTATACCAGCAGACAAAGGGAACTCTGACGCACGCACGCACGCACGCACGCACGCACGCACGCACGCACGCACGCACGCACGCACGCACGCACGCACGCACGCACGCACGCACGCACGCACGCACGCACGCACGCACATGGATCAACATTTCGATGGCTATGGATGTAACGACGAAGGTAGGATGGCATTTCCGAATCAACTCTACTCCTAAATATGAGAGTGTGTGGGCCAAAGAGAGGTGGTGAACAATCAGCTGTCCACCTGCTGGCATGGGTAGGCTTGGGCAAAAGGCACAGAAATTGCCAGCTAGGTTTCCACATTAGCATTAGCCTACAGATTAGCCTAACCTAGACTATATGGACTATGACTACTGTATATGCACCAGAGCTTGTTATGAATGTAACCGTCTAACCACCCCCCCCCCAATAAAAGCAATAAAAAGTTGATCACGAAAAAAAAAAAGATTAGCCTAACCTACAGATTTAATGCAGGTGGCTGCAGCTTTACATTATGTGTGGCCACTGACATACCTGCGAGGACTTAAAAAGCTGGTCAAGTGATGCTAATTGATTTCATTTCGTAGTCTGCAATGTGTTTATTGTGTGTGTGTGTGTGTGTGTGTGTGTGTGTGTGTGTGTGTGTGTGTGTGTGTGTGTGTGTGTGTGTGTGTGTGTGTGTGTGTGTGTGTGTGTGTGTGTGTGTGTGTGTGTGTGTGTGTGTGTGTGCGCGTGTCGTTGTGATGCAAAAAAGTGGGAGGTGCGGTAAGGTGGTGCTGGGTGCGGAGAGGGGGTGCGGAGTGCGGGGTGGGGTGGCTGGGTGCATTGGCATCCAGGTTCCATGCGCTCACCAAACAAAACCGCACGCTCCCCCTGTTCTCCCTCTGATTATGCTCCTGCAGAAAGTGCTGTGAGCGCCTGACAAAGCCCAATAAATAGTTTATACGATGCATAATGTGCGGCGCGAAGCTCCAGGGAGAGAGGAAGAGGGCGTCCTCGCGAGGCTGCATCTGCTTTGAATTCCTAATGACACTCCTGTTAACATTACCGGCTCGGCTGTGCAGAGGGGGGACCGCAAGGGACCCACACACTGGGAGCCGAGGAGACGGGGTGCCGCACAGCTACTTTGCACACATACACACACACACACACACACACACACTAGCAAGCACACTAGTGCTATCCCACCTGCACACGTACGTGTCTGCACCTATGAGTGTGTGTGTGTGTGTGTGTGTGTGTGTGTGTGTGTGTGTGTGTTGTTTGGTGGCGTGTTTATTGTGGACACACAAACAGGCTCAGACACACTCACACACGATCACACACACGTGTCCGTGCGCGTGTAACGCACGCACACGAGCATGCACGCATGCACACACACACACACACTCCTACCTTGGATAGGCTTGAGACTAATTCTGAGCGCTCACTCTACCATGAGGTCTCTTTTCAAGCCCTGCATTGAGTCAGAAAGCAGTACTCTCTCCCCTGGCCTCCTCTCCCATTTTCAAAGCCTTGTTATCATGGAGCTCCCCACCCCACCTCTGTATTGAGAGTGTCACGAGACACCAGAGCTAAAAAACGTGTCAGAACTCCTGATTAACAGCAAAAGCAATCAGGAGCCTCCACAGAATGCGCCGACTGTCTGTCTGTGTGTCTGTGTGTCTGTCTCTCCCCCTGTCTGTTTATTAGCCGTCTCTATTGCGCACAGAGCAGGTAGCCCGCCAGCCAGCCAGCCAGCCAGCCGGCGAAGCTTCTCTCGCTGCTCATCGTCTTTGGCACTCACCAATCAGCTGTTGGGCTGATACAGTTGAAACTCTGGTGGAGAGTGAAAAAAAGAGCTCTCTGGCAAATGCAGATGCGTTGGACAGAGTTATTACAAGGAACACGCTGCCAAAAAGTTCCCCCTTATAAATGTAGGCTGCATTACGGGACATTTCCATACTGCTGACCAAAGAAGTTGTAATTGCACAGCTAAAAGACTTCAAATGTGCGTGTAATTCCTGAAGGTAAGTGGAGGTGGAATTAGGTACTTGTAATGGAGGATTTGCTTGTTTTTTTCCCCTGCTTGATTGCTGGACAACTTCCCCATCTTTGCATCACAGAGCATTAAAGTCCATTTTGCGGAGTCTCCATGTATTACTGTACGATTCAGTGTTCAAAAAAATTACACATTTTGCCAAAAGAAATTGGGGCAAACATGAAGGCATTTTGTCTTCACTTGTCATACGTTACCGTATTTGCATACGCATGTAATTAATCATTTCAACAAAATCAATTTGTTGTACACATGGTTCTGCACTACTACACCTTTTTTATATGTTCTAAAAGATGCCAAGTGCAAAATGACCAAACACGAACACCGAGTGTTTACAAAGATCTGGAGAGGAAATACATCTCCTCTGTAATGTGAACGGACATAGCGCTCTGTTGCCATCTCCATCTTGATTGATTTTCTCATCTAAGTGGCATAAGCCCAGTACAGGGTCTGCCTAGCCGGCCTCTCCCACTGACCAGCACAGGAAACAGAGAAATCCACTTATTAGACAAAGGTCACCATCACACAAAGGGGGTTAACACCACCGTCCGGCTGGCCAGAACCCTCTCTGCAGGGAGCAGCCAGACCCCTTCCCTCCGTGGTGGAGAAGAGAGAGAGAGGGGCGGGTGGGGGGGCAGGGGGCAGGAGAAAAGGTGTGGCTTGGGAGGTGGGTGGGTGGAACAGTGGGGGGTGGCGAAAGGGATGGACGGCGGCTGTGGTGTCGAGCTGTTGTGAAGAGTGAGGAAAGGGGACGCAGGGAGCAGATAGACGGAGAAGATAGAGCGCTTCATTCCATGTGTGACTGCACGATTTTACGCAGATGCTAAAGAAGATCGAGAGCTCCAACGTGCACCCTGTGCCCAACTCCTGGTTTTCCTGAGGACCTCTAAGCTGAAACCACTTCCTCATTTCCACATGTACATAATTCTGGGCTACAAGTGTGGTCTTTTTTTCAGACGACAGAGCCTGCCACATTGACATGACCTTTACTTCGTCATTTCAGTGGCAACTACGCTGCATGCACAGCCAAGCTCACATGTGGCCGGTTCAACCTACTTGAATCTGTTGCAATAGCAAGCTGAGCTAAGTCACCAGCACAGAATAATATCGGTGGCTAAAGTGTTGATAAAGTGTTTTTGAAGGATGGAGGAGAGGAGAGCGAAGAGAGGAGCAAAAAGAGAGAAAGGAGGAGGAGGAGGAGGAGGAGGAGGAGGAGGAGGCAGCGAATTAGAGCCCCCCTCTGCCCCTGCCCTGGCTCGACCTTCCCCAGGGGAGCAAAGGGGGCCGTGACGGCAGGATGCAGAGCCCGCCACGGAAACCCGATCCTCAGCCGTGCTGGAGCCAAGGGGGGAGCCCCTGAGGCCCAGCCGCTGAGCCGAGAGAAGGGGCTGCTGGGGTGGAGGCATTCCACCATCCGCCCTGCCCCGGCCCCAACCGGGTCTCCAGGGGAGCATTCTTCCCACCCTATCCCTGCCTAAGACGCTGTCTCCGGGGAGACATTCCAGCAGCCCTGCCCAAGCCTCCGGAGAGTCCCTGGTGGATGGGGTGAGAGTTGGAGCGAGGTGGGGTGGGGTGGGGGTGTAGGAAAGGGCAGTGTGATACAGATGGGGAGGGTGTGTGTGTGTGTGTGTGTGTGTGTGTGTCTCTCTTTGGGGGGCGGGGGATGCAGGAGAACATTCTTGCAGCCCTGCCCCAGTCGAAGAAGACTTGGTCTCACGGGAGACATTCCTGCAGCACTTTCTTTCTGGCCTCTCTCTGTCTCCGTTTCTCCCTCCTTCTCTCTCTCTCTCTCTCTCTCCTTCTCTCTCTCTCCTTCACCCTCTCCCTTTCTCCCCTTATATCTCTCTCCCTATCTTACCCTCTCTCTTCCAGGTTCTTCTTCCGCAGTCCAGCATTAGCAGGATCAATAGCACCGATCGCATCAGGGACACAGGGCGATCCATAGCCCTGGATTCCCCTAGCGCAGTGCAGTGGTCATGACTTAAGTGCATAGAAAGGTGTTAAAGCTGCTGCAGTCTGGGCCAGACGACGGCAGCCATTGATCGAGGTGACATGTTACATCTTGCATCTCTTTCTCCCTCTCTCTCTCTCTCTCTCTCTCTCTCTCCTTGCTTCCTTCCTTCCTTCCTTCCTTGATTCTGTCGTTCTGTCTCTCCCTCTCACACTCTTTTTCTTTCTGTCTTTCTCTCGTTCCTTCATGCTTGCTTTCCTCAGTTGTTTTCCCTTTAGGTCACTCTCTTTGTGTTTTGGGTGGGGTCCACATGTTTCTCCATGATTTTATATTATTTTGTTGTGTTGTGTCTAAAATGAAAGGTGGACCAGTGTTATTTGCACCATTCATGAATTAATTTTGGCATTTATTAATGCTGAGTGTCCCTCATTTCTATTGTTTAATTATGTTTGATTGTCAGATAAATCTGTCCCTTTACTATAAATATAATGGTAGATGTAAGGATTTAGAGTTAATGATAATGAGTATTAGTAGTGACTAAGGGATTCATTTTAAGAGCAGAAAAAATATGAATACCAAGCTGAAATGATGGGCTCCTTGCTGTTTTGGTAAAAAAAAAATGTGTTTCCAGAATACAAAATATAATCAAATTAAAATATAATGTAGTTTTGGTGCAATTACTTGAAAGCAATTATTTGGTAATCAATCAATTATCTGTTTGAGAATAGGCTTTGGATCACAACCCCCACAGACAATCAAACCTTAGTAATTACTGGTTATTTGTCTGAGACTGACATTAATTTGAGGTTACACAGTGCAAAGGCAAGGTCAACAGAGAGTGAGCCAGAGTGGGGAAGAGAAGAGAAGAGAAGAGAAGAGAAGAGAAGAGAAGAGAAGAGAAGAGAAGAGAAGAGAAGAGAAGAGAAGAGAAGAGAAGAGAAGAGAAGAGAGAAAAGAGAAGAGAAAAGAGAAAGAGAAGAGGTGGAGATACTTTGGAAAACATGTCATATTAAGATATGCCTTCAATGTAGTCCTGAACCCCAGTCGACAAGTGGCTGCATGGGCCTAGCAACCATTAATTAGACTACAGCCTTCCACACACACACGCACACACTCGTATCCGACTACAGTATTTTCACTGTGGTTTAATAACAATGCATAAATTCATTTGAAACCTCTCTGTGTTATTCTACTGAAGAAATCCTTGAATCAATCTTGAGCTGAGCATCCATACATACCCTACTTAAGACATGGAAAAGAATGAAAAATACTGTGCAACACATAAATAATTCCTTTTTGGCACGCATACACATACACAAATACACTTTATTTCTGTGTTCTATAAAACAAAAACTCAATACCAACAAAAACTCGAGACACACTCCAGGGAGAAACTCTGGCATTGGCTAGCTAGCTAGCATAAATCATTAATTCAATTAAGCTGGCCATCGCAATATTGGGACTGCTGGAATAAAATAGGAAAACGTAATCATCATTAACCTACAAATCGACCAATAATATATCCTGTCAGAAATAATATCGCAGGTGGTGTGTGTGTGGGCTTGGTGGGCGATAAGGAGGACAGTGCCAGTCCACCCAACGTGGATTCGGGAAGCACTCAGCTGACATCATTAGTTCTCCGCTGCCACCTTGTCAGAGTATTTTTAGCCATGTTCATACATCAGCCAGCCAATGACATGGCCTGCCAGTGGTGCTCCACTACAGTACTTGGGGAAGTGCTCTTGAGTTTTGCTTGTTTTTTTTTTTCTCTCTGTGGGGATGTGAGATGTGCGCGCGTGTGTGTGTGTGAGGTCTAATCGAATGTATTAGACAGAGGGTGTAGCCAAAATACACATGGACTGGAAAGACTGAGAAAGAGAAAGATAAAGAGAAAGAGAAAGAGAAAGAAAAAGAGATGGAAGGAGAGATGGGGACATTGAGTGATAAATAAAGTCTGAGCAATAGATTCAGGGACAAAGAGAGAAAGAGAATGCATGTGTATGTGTGCGAGAGAGAGAGAGAGAGAGAGAGAGAGAGAGAGAGAGAGAGAGAGAGAGAGAGAGAGAGAGAGAGAGAGAGAGAGAGAGAGGGAGAGATGAGGAACAGCAGTTGTGGAAAGTGGTACATTTATTGCTAATGCTGTTGGAATTTGTGATGGTGGCAGCATTTCCTTCGGCTAAGAGCACATTTAATGATATCCATGTGTAAGAATTAGTGCGCGATTGTGTTCCTGTGGTGTGCGTATCAGAGATAGAATTACGGGGGGAAGAAGAGACACTGTGGAGAGAAAATGAAGTAGAGGGAATTAGAGTGAAGAAAAACAAGACAAAGGGGAAAGAAAAGCAGGAAGAAAAAGACAGAGGAAAACAGGATAAAAGACAAAGGACAGAGGGAAAAAAGAAAACAATATACACCAAGGGGGAAATGGAGGGTGAGAGAGAGAGAGAGAGAGAGAGAGAGAGAGAGAGAGAGAGAGAGAGAGAGAGAGAGAGAGAGAGAGAATGGGCATGCACATGTGTGGTTATGTGTGAATGTGTCTTGAGTGTGTGTGTGTGTGTGTGTGTGTGTGTGTGTGTGTGTGTGTGTGTGTGTGTGTGTGTGTGTGTGTGTGTGTGTGTGTGTGTGTGTGTGTAAGAGAGTGTGCAGAGAGGAATGCATAAAAAGAGAAAGAAAGAGTGTGAAAGAGAGATAGAGAGAGAGCTAATGAATGAAGAGAAAGAAAGAGTGTGAAAGAGAGATATATAGTACAGTGCCGCCAGGTACTATTGGCACCCTTGAAGTTTAAGTACATTATGGGACATATCTCCAGAAAACAAATAATATGGTCAACCATGATTTTTCTATAGATAGCTTGTGGTTGAAACTAAATATAAAAAATATCAACAGCATTAAATACTAAACTATGAGAGGGAAATAATTGAAGATGGTAAAGTTCCCGGGATCACTGGTATTGGCACCCTTTACTGGATACCATTTTGGAAACCTAATTTGACTCAATTATGGTAAATCGCAAATGGGAATCACCTTTGACTAATTGCTTTTGCCCATAGAACATGAATTAGGCAAGGAATTATGATATTTGTGTTTAAATAGCCACCTGTTACATCTTGTGTGTCTTTCACCAATCTGAAGACAGAGGAGCTGCCTGAGGACACCACAAATAGGCCTACTATTATTTACAAAAACAAGACCTCCAAATAATAAAAGGTCATCTCAAAAGACCTTGGGAAACCATTTTCAACACTGTGTTGTGTTATTCAGAAATCTGCCAAACATGGAGCTGTAAAGAACATCCTTGGATGTGGGGGGTAGAGGAAGATATTATGATAAAAGTCTTTGGAAGTCGGTGCAAATAATGAAAAAACACAGGGACTAACATCTACAGCAGTGCTTCCCAACCTTTTTTGTCCTGCGTACCCCCTTAGCAACTTTTTCATATGATGAGTACCCCCTCGCCCTCATTCAGGCTCTGTTCCTCTATTCCAGCGTGACTACACTCAATATATTTGTTATTATTAAATTTTTCCGCGTACCCCTTGAGGTGTGCTCGCGTACCCCTAGTGGTACACGTACCCCTGGTTGGGAAACACTGATCTACAGACCTGACGGTCAACTTTGAACTGTTCTGGGTAGTTTTTTTCAATAAGCACCCCGTGTTAAACACTACACAAAGTAGTGCCTTTTGGTTGGAGAGCAAGGCAGACCACATTGCTTAATAAAAGTCATAACAGGGAACACCTGACGGCTGTATGAAAAAATACAGGCCTAGCACAGCCCTTTTAAGAATGTTTTAAGGTCAGATGAAGCAATAGCACAGTTTTTCAGTGACTCACACAAACAGCATGTTTGCATACTCTGCAAGAAAGTCTTTAAGGAAAAGGACACCCTACCAAAAAGCAAGCATGGTGTCCGATCCATAATATTATGTCACCCCATTGTTGCATCAGGTATTGGAGGATTTGACCGTATCACAGGTATCATGACAGGCATCATGACATGACAGGTATCATCATTTACAGTAAAATGTGTAACCATGGCAAGAACACTTGGTTTGAGTTGAACATCATGTGCACTCCAGAAAGACAAAAACCCAAAGAACACAACCAAATAATGCACAGTGGATTGGTTGTAAAAATGAAAGAACACAGTCATTGATGAAAACCAAAACCTTCAGAGGCTGCCATTGCTGTCTAATAGTGTGCAATTAACCCTTGAAGGAGGGGTGCCAATATTCCTGGACATGCCCTTTTAAATGTTTTTGCTTGAAATTACAAAATGCACTTGGAAATAAATACTTGGCAATTCCAAATATCTTATAATGTTCAATTAAAAGATCCTGATGGTAAAAGTTGTGTATATTTCCATTTATTTCTGGATATATTGCACAATTTGTACATAAAATTAAGGGGTGCCAATACTAACTGGCGGCACTGTATATACAGATAGAGAGCAAGAGATAGAGAGCAAGAGAGAGAGAGCGAGAGAGAGAGCGAGAGAGCGCGCGAGAGAAAGAGAGAGCGCGCGAGAGAGAGAGAGCGCAAGAGAGAGAGAGCGAGAGAGAGAGAGAGAGAGTGCGAGAGAGAGAGAGAGCGAAAGCGAGCTAGCTAGCACTGCTAGGCTTGGCGCGGTGGGCTGAGCGTTGTTTACCTGTCAGCTGGCATTGATTAATCTTGTGTTCGGTGAGATCGCTCAGTGACTCGAACACCTGCCGGCAGCCGTCGCAGCTGTGCAGTGTGGCCTCCTCGTCCTCCTCCTCCCCCTCCTCGCCCTGCTCCGGAGACAGACGCCTCTTGCTCAGACGGCTGTCCTCCGCATCCTCCGCCACCCCCTCTTGGCCGAAGTCTGGATCTGTGGGATGCAGAGAGGAGAGGGAGAGAGAGACATGATGATGGGCTCTGGTCTCCAATGACAACCGCTGGGTCATGGCAACATCGACAACATCATCTATGCGCTGAGGCATTATAATGTGATCTACAGTACAGGCGGAGAGACTGACTGCCGCACAGGTGTGTACACAACAAAAAAAGGCAATGTCAATTCAACTCTTACAGAGTCAATGTAGCACCCTCTCGAGTGTATTTGGTCCTAGAGTACTCTTTAAGTGTTGAATTAACACTGCATATTTTCCTGTGTATGTTGTATTCAGTTGTGAGGATACTATAGGGCAATGTGTGTGCGTGCGTGTGTGTGTGCGCGTGCGTGTGTGTGTGTGTGTGTGTGTATGTGTGTGCGCACGCTGTGTGTTGCATTCAGTTTTGAGGATGCTATAGGGCAACACGTCTCGCTCTATTCTTTGCCACTGTTTCGTTATCAGGGCTTTCTATGCACATCCCGCTGCACTGTAATCATACCACAACTCTACAGTACACCAGATTAAAACATTGCTACCAGAGTGAGACTTTCCATTTCGTCTTATTTTGTTTCTTTTTTTCCCCCATCTTTTCTTTTAAGGATTTCTTCATTTGCTAAAGGACTTGGCTTTTCCAAGAGTCGTTTCAATCGAGAGATCAACTCTGCAGCTACTGCAGGGGGAAAACAAAGAGGCAGAAAAGAAAGGAGGCACTCGGCACTGAAATTGGTGTGTGTTACATCCTCAATGTGACACACTTCCCTGAATAATTTAGCCTTCCTCGCAGGCAGCCGCGGGTCGCACACATCAATATTCTCCTATCTGCAATCTCGTCTTTCAAACACAATGCGGGGCCTGAATACGTGTTTGGCGATCAGCACTGAAGACAGACGAGGGGGGGACCGAGGCAAACCTTTTCTGTCTGATTGCTAAATGCAGTCAAACATTTTGAATTTATATATGTGAAATACTATGAGATGGCCTGCCCATTTGAATTGACTTTGATAAAGGCTGTAGTACATCGGCGGCCTTAGATAAGACTTCCTTTGCTCGTTTGTAAAACAATCATTTCATTGAATTCTATAATTATGTACATTCACCGTGGATTTACGGTCATCATATCCATATACTATAGTGTGGGTGCATGGCAGTAGAAATGCCATTATAACTGAACCCTGATGTAACCTATTACACATGCACATGCGCGTGTAGTGTGCTCTCTCTCTCTCTCGCTCCAGAAACAAGGCAGTTCCAAACTACAGATTATATTTCAGATAACGTGTAATGCAATTACATGGTGCATTTCCAACTAAATGTCACAATTTCACAATGCACTGGAGGACGCAATAATAAATTTCCATTTAAAGCAAATAAATAAGCCGGCCTAAATTTATGGAAGGCCGCATATGACGTATGCCGGTGGTCTGCAACTGAGCAAGGACCCGTGGCATCAGTCCTGGGTTGAGGTGGTAATATTACTTGGTGACAGAGATGAGCCTTGACTTGTGTATTTACACCCCCACCATGATGTGGCTGCACCGCCCTACATCGCCTCAATATTATTTACATGACACCGGCCCCAGTCAGTGTTGCCAGATTGGGCTGTTTCCTGCTCATTTGGGCAGCTTGGAATGGTCGTTTGAGAGTTAAAAATATGGGGGGGAGAAAGGCATTTGGGCGGGTTTTTCTACAGATATATGGCCATAAAGATCTATACATGGGTTCTAAATTTTGTTTATTACCTGACTGCGAACCTAGCTGCGCACAACTCGACCTCTGGTTGTTGGAAACCGCTGTCGGTCAAACAATTAGCCCACATGGTTGGCTGCCAGTGTCTTGCCCCTCCTCATAACATCGTGTTGATAAACCCATGAAAGAACCCATGTATAGAATTTAGCTCAAATTGGGTGGTTGACAAATGATTTAGTGCTTCCGCCGGGTAGGAACTTTGAGCTATTTTTTTGGCTGGAAATGATCAGTCTCATCTGGCAACCCTGGCCTCAGCACACACCACCACCACCCCCACCACCCCCACCACCACCGTGCAGTGTGTGCTTACACTGGGCGTCTTCATTAAAGAAGGAAAAAAGGAAGCCTGGCCATGAGGAGTGTGACATTCCTTGAGGAGCGTCTGTCCAGTACTCATCAAGGCCACCCAGGATTCTTTCCTCTAAGTCATTCCCCCCAACCAACCCCTACGCATCTATGCGTACACACACACTTGCACAGAGCACACACGCACACACTCCATACACACACACCCGATAGCACCACCACTAACTCAACGCCCCCACATGCACACACACCACGCACACGTACCCCAGACACCACCACCATCTCCACTACCACCAACAGCAACCGCCCCCGCACACTAACTCTTCCCTCCAAGCCGCCCCCATACCAAACTCCCTTGCCCATCTCACGCCAAGTATTGATGTAACCTCACACCCCTCCATTGTCCTGCTCTCCTGGCGATGGAGGCTTGTGGAACATGCCCTCTAAAAATATCAGGACACGGCTCCCCCCGCTGGGACCAGCAGAGCGGAGCGGAGAGGGGCGCGGGGCGGGAGGCGCTGGGAGGAGATGCAAATCCCCCGGCTCTCAGTCTTCGCAGATGCAGACGCCTCCTTCCAAGGAGAGAGGAGCCTGACTGGGCACCGCTCCAGGCCAGCCAACCTTAGTATGTATGGTCAACTTGACACACTGGGGAGGGGGCTTGGGGAGGGGGGTTGGAGATGAGCAGGGTGCGGGGTGTTTCGTGGTGCTGGGGATGGGGATGGGCTTGGGGATGCATGGTGTTGATGAGTGAGTGGGTGGGTGGGTGGGTGGAGGTGGACACATCCCACAGGCCCCCAGGGTTCTAGAACTTCTAGAGGCCTGTTTCCAGGCAGACATCTTGGCATGACCTTTCCTTGAGCTGCTCAACTTGGTTGGCGGTGTCAAATCAGTTTGAATTTATTACTGAAAAGTTAAATCTTGTTTCCCCCCTGCTTTCCTCCTCCAAATGATCATACTCATTGAATTATATTTCACCATGCCAATGTGCAACTGGCAGTCAAGGCATGAAACATCAGACTCTGTAATTCGTTGGCAGAACGGCTGGCCCAATACAACTGCACCACATCACACATTCTTCCCTGATGAAACACAGAATGACGACAACAAAAATCGAGGACTGAGAGGAAAAAAAGGGGAAAAAAAGAGAGAGAGGAAAAACGAAAGTACCCCGCCATCTTCTTGCCATCACCTCTCTCTCTCTCTCTCCCCTGACTGTAGTTCATTTGGTCCTGCGCACCAAGCTGTAGCGTCTCTGATTTGAACTGTCCAATAGGTCACTCTTTGTTCTTGCCAGGAGAGAAATAAATCAGGGCCATTAAGGCAATAATGTTGTATAAATGCAGATGG
Organism: Engraulis encrasicolus; assembly: GCF_034702125.1. Classification (NCBI taxonomy): domain Eukaryota; kingdom Metazoa; phylum Chordata; class Actinopteri; order Clupeiformes; family Engraulidae; genus Engraulis; species Engraulis encrasicolus. Next base: position 30,546,147 of record NC_085872.1, read on the forward strand.
CTTCACCTCTGCCGTCCTAACAGGCTAACTTGGGGACCGACCACGGCAAGGTCAATGGCCAAGGCGAGGGGATTAGAGTTCAGTGTCGATACAGAGTTCCAGAGTGTCTGGGTTTAGGGCCCACTAATCCATTAGATCTGGACATGCTCCTGTCTGAATCCCCCACTGAACGGACGGGGGATCAATGGCGGCGGAGTAAGACAGCCTGCCAATCAGGAGCCCTGAACTCTCACTCTGGCTGCCTCGCCATGGCGATGACTAGTGGAAGACTTACTGTAGGGGGTGAAGGAATGCGGCACATTCTCAACACACTATATAGATATTCGACACAGTCTCTGACCCACCAACGTACTGTGTGTGTATGTGTGTGTGTGTGTGTGTGTGTGTGTGTGTGTGTGTGTGTGTGTGTGTGTGTGTGTGTGTGTGTGTGTGTGTGTGTGTGTGTGTGTGTGTGTGTGTGTGTCAAAAGGTTTACGGTAATGCATAAATCAGTCACCATGTTATTGTAAAATATTATGTTCAGGTCAAGATATATGGGGGTGATAGCACTTACAGTATGTATATAAGCCATAAGGGAAAAAAATTGAAATTATTTTTCCAAGAGCGTGTTATTTTTTTATCAGTATAACTATAGACAGAAATGACCTTTTAATAAAGTCATCATGAGATCACACAGGCATAATGACCACTGTTTGTTCTTGTATGCTTTTCTGCTTTCATTCATACACAGCCATTGTTGCATTAGTGATGGGCGCTACTACGGTGGCTGAGGTGGTCTGTTATGTTTGTATTTGTCCTCTGAGGACAGTGATTGATCCCGTTTGAAGTAAGCCGTGCAATATTTTATGTGTTCCTCTCTCCATCCATCATAGTCCGGCCCACCCAAGCAGTGCGTAGCGCCTCGCTGACATTCATCATTCCAGAACTTTCATCTCGCGAAAGCGGGGGCTGACACTCTCTAACCCGCCACCCCCCCGCCACCCTAATATTATTGAGTATTTCTGCTCTTAAATATTTATAGTGTTTTAATTGATGTTCTTTCCTCTGCTCTGTCGCCCCCCCACCAAGGGTCCCCAGCTCCCCTGCCAGGCCGTCTCCCTGAACCCCTGCCCCCCCCCCCCCCCCCCCCCCCACACCGCCCCACACCACTTCACCCCCCCACCCGCCATGCTCGGGCGTCTCCCACTGTGACAGGAGGGGGGGCGGCCCTGCACTCTGGCCACAAGCCCCCAACCGCCACTGCCTGCCAATCCTTCAAACCACAGGAGAGACACGCCGAGAGACAGAGGGGGAGAAGGAGAGAGACAGTGGGAGAGAAAGAGCAAGAGAGAGAGGAGAAAAGGAGAGGTGGGGAGAGGAAGGCAGAGAGGGAGATGGGGGGGGGGGGGGGGGAGAGAGAGGGAGATGTGGAGGAGGAAGGACAGGAAGAAAAAGGAGAAAAAGAAAGGGAGATAGAAATTATGAGAGAGAGAGAGAGAGAGAGAGAGAGAGAGAGAGAGAGAGAGAGAGAGTGAGAGTGAGAGTGAGAGTGAGAGAGAGAGAGAGAGAGAGAAAAGGAAAAAAAGCAAAGAATGCAAATTAAAGGAGAAGAGAAAGGACATGCAAAGAGGGAGCCAGACACACGACCACAGAGAGAGAGACAGACAGAGAGGGGGAAAGGACAGGACAGGACAGGACAGGGGGAGTCCGGACGTATATCCACATAGAAAGGGGGGGACTTGTCAAAGGAGCACTGAACGAGAAATCCACATCCATGTGGCAAGAGACGCCAAGCAATCTGGAAGCGACCGAGGAAAGTCTTTAAAAAAAACTCTCTTAAATCTTCCCGCGAAGACAGAAACACTGACTGGAAAAATAAACCAGGCCGACCAGATTTGGCTGCAACAAAACAGATCACTTTTGATCCATCATTTGGCATGGAAATGTTATAAATGTTATTATTGCTGAGTTTCTTTGGACGTCTTTTTTAAAATCATATCCAGAACGAGATCAAACGCGCTCCTCCAAAAAATCAGGAGAGGATGAAGTCATGTGCAGTTCCTCTTGGGAGTCCCTCTGCCTCTGTACACAAGGCTAACCAAGATTTACCATGGCCTGTGCTGGAGGCTTTCAGACAGAAACGCAGTCCAACAGTACATGGAGCAGGCCCAAACCTACACCCGCCGCCCACGCACAAACATACACACACGCGGAATACCGGCACACACACACAGTATGGTACATACATACTGTACTAGGCAAATCCCCTATGCAACCCCCCCGAGAACACACACAGACATTCAGATGCTAACACACAACACAAACTTACTACAGAGCTCTACACTACACAACACTTCAACAGACTACGTGAAAACACAGCAGAGGACCCAAGCGCTCTGAAAATGGAAAAAAAGTCACTATTGCCTCTTTTCCACTGCAGGTTTTCTGGTAGGCCTACAGCTCGACACAGCACGCGTCGGGTCGCCACTTTTTGCTCTTCAATTGAGCCGTGCCCAATCGAAAATTAAAAAGTGGCAGCCGAGTCGCGCTGTGTCGAGCTGTAGGCATACCAGAAAACCTGCAGTGGAAAAGAGGCATACGTTTTGTAATCGTGTACCATTCCCACTCCCAACCAGCACCAAGCACTTTACTGTACCCGTCCATCCCCAGCCACCACCTTCATCATACCCATTCCCCACCAACCAACTAGCTCCATACCATACCACCTCCTCACCACCCCGCCCTACCGTGCACAATCACATCCACATCCACAGCCACCCTCAAGTTCGAATTAAGAATTTATTCTGAGCAGCGAGCGGCTTCAGTCGACACATGTCGAGGCGTCTGATCAAAGGTGCGAGGCGGCCCCTGCTTCAGCGCTTCAGCGGGGTGAGGGAGAGGAGCTCTGCTATCAGACACGGGAGGACATTAAGATTGAATAACCTTCACACGGATAGCAACGTCTCATTACGGGGAGGAAGAGGAGAAAGAGCACCGGCACAAAAAAACACAACTCAAGCTTGTGTGTGTGTGTGTGTGTGTGTGTGTGTGTGTGTGTGTGTGTATATATGTGTGTGTGTGTGTCACTGCTCACTTGTGTGTCTGATGATAGGGTGGGGGGTGCAAGGGGGAAGAGTTAAAAACTCTTGAAAACTTTTCCGGAGCTCTTGCCAATATAGGTCACAGGCACACTCCTTTCTAAAGTGACACTTAAGTGAGTCTTCCACTGCACTTGGGGGGGGGAGTAATAGAGGCTTGGGTATTCCTCCTCAATACCCCCAGCCCCCCATCCCTCCAACCCTCTACCCCACCCCCAGCTTTATTGTCATTTTCCACTGATCTGAGATCATTATGCTGCCTTGCCCTTGTATGTGCGGCAGTGCAGAGAACAGATCACATACTGAGCTGCAGTCAGTCAGTCAGTCAGTGGGGTGAGTGTGTGTGTGGGGGGGGGTTGAGGAGGGGCGGCTGTATCTGAGGAGAAGTCAGGAGTACATTGCCCAAGACAAGCACTATAAAACTCCAATCAGTACAGTTATGAAACATGGATACTCCATGGGAGATGGGCACCGTCTGTGTGCGTGCACGCGCGTGCGTGCGTGCGTGCGTGCGTGCGTGCGTGCGTGCGTGCGTGCGTGCGTGCGTGCGTGCGTGCGCGCGTGCGTGCGTGCGTGCGCGTGTCAAAAGACAGATAGAGAGGTAAAGAAGGGTATGGCTGCTAGTACCGAGAGTGAAATTGGGGAAAAGGAAAAAAAGTCTTTACACACCCCACACAAACATACACTTGACCGTGCGCACACATACGCCCGCGCACAAACACACACACACGCACACACACACACACACAGACACACACACAGGCGTGCACAAACACACACACACACACACGCACGCACGCACGCACGCACGCACGCACGCACGCACAAAAACACTACGCCGCTGTCAATCACTGAAAGGGCTTTAACATAATGACATAATTCAATCAGACCCTTTCCACATAAGCACAATAGGAAAGGAACAGAGGGCAAAGAAAATCCAAGTTATCGAAATGAGAAACAGGCACAGAGCCCCCAGTACTCCTCCTCCCCTCCTTTCCCCTTTCCTCACTCTCTTTCTCTTTCTCTCTCTGTCTCCCTCCCTCGCTCTCTCACCCCTTCTCTCTCTCTCCCCTGCTCCCTCTCTCATAGGGAGTTATAATATTGAACAGAGCATCTTGCCATGCCATTAGTGGAGTTGTACAACAAAGGAAATGAATAATAGAGAGTGTGATTTCAGCAGTGCTGGAGGAGAGAAAAGTGTGGGGGGGGGGGAGGAGAGCTGCTCCTCTCCTCCTTTTCTGCCTCTCTCTCTCCTCTCCTCTCCTCTCCTCTCTATCCCCTCTCTCCTTTCCTCTCACTCTCTCCTCTCCTCTTCCCTCCTCCCTGCTCTGCTCTGCTCTGTTCTCCTGCAGCATTGAGCCCTGCGGTGCATTGATCTGGCTGGCTCTGCACCTCACAGTCCCCGCGTCCTCTAAGATCTTTACATTCGAGAGCAGGACTCAGTCCACTCCACTTTAGCAGGGCTGACATCCTACTCCACAAAATAGCTCAAACCTGATACAGCTGGGGTTGGGGTGGGTGGGAAGGTGGTGGTGTTGTCTGTGTGTGTGTGCACGCGTGTGTGTTGGATGGCGGGTAGGGGGTGCGTGAAAGAAGAAAAGAGAAAGAGAGAGAGGGAGGGAGGGAGTACGAGAAAGGAAAAGAGGGAGAGTGCACAAGTAGCATGTGGTTATAATTACACACATGAAGCAAGCACAGTGGTAAAGACAAGCTGTGGATCTTAAACCCAACATTCTGAGTCAGAGCGGAAAGAAAGAACGAAAGAAAGAACGAAAGAAAGAACAAAAGCAAGCAAGCAAGAAAGAAAACAAGAAAGAAAGCAAGCAAGAAAGAAAGAACGACAGAAATCCCATTATGCTCTACCCCAATATCTGACCAAAATGTCCACCTTCAAAACAGCTTCTTTGTGACGTTTCAAATGAAATCATATTGGCCTTTCTATATCTATAAATCTACACGCACATACAAACCCTCCCTCTCTCTAACGCTCTTTCCATGGCCCCACACACACACACACACACACACACACACACACACACACACACACACACACACACACACACACACACACACACACACACACACACACACACACACACACACACACACACACACACACACACACACACACACACACACACACACACACACACACACACACTCTCTCTTTGGGACAAAACCCAAGAAAATTACACACACACACACACACACACACCTTACTATTTAATTACATTGCAATTACACAAATATTCACAATGTAAGCACAGAATGATTTCATAGAGCTTGTTTACATGTGGTAACGGCATACCACCGCGTAGTGCAAAAATAAATAATCTGCAGCAGAGGCTGTGACTACAGAACGTGTGTTAAAAATTCACATTTGTATTTGAGGCCAAGATAGACTTTCGGGACTGTTTAAATGATCATGAAAAGCGTCACATGGGAGTAACACTGCATGGACTCTGAAAAGCTACACAGACTCTACTCTATACGAGAGACATCTCAGTTCTAGGATAGAAGACTCCAAATTTCACTGTAGACAGTATAAATTCAAAATGGTCCATCTGCAACACATTGAAATTTGCAGAACTTGCATGGCAAAAAACCCCACTGAAAATGTATTGTCTGTTCTCCATAAACAAACACTTAAAACATACATACCCCGCACCCACCCCTTACACACACACGCACACAGCACACACACACACACACACACATCTCTCTCTTTACTAGATGGTTCCTCATGTTGGCTGAAAGACACTTGGGGCATGCACGTGACTACAAATGAAATTTGATTTGAGCAACTTGTCAAGCTGTCAGCAGGCACCCAAATGCCATTGATCATGCAGCGCTGACTACTCAATGAAAGAGTAGGCTGAGGAATCAACTGCCTGTGAATGAGCTGCTGTACCCTTCTCCAACTACCCCCCCCCACCTCCCCCCGACACCACCCCAAACACCACCACCACTACCCCTACTGCCACCAACACTGCCACTTCTTACTGCAGATGGGGTCGCCGGCGGGCTTATTCACTATTTGTTGAAAATACTCAACAACATCATAACAACATTGCTATGACAGTACCAAGCGCCTTAAGTAACAGATTAAGACATAGCCATTACAATTTTGGCGACAGTACGGTTATAATATAGGCTCTGCGCTAAGGGGTTACGAGGACAACCCACACAGACAATTTCAGAGGGTCATTTTGGATGTGATACCAGTGACCAACAAGGATGTGATACCAGTGACCAACAAGCAGACATATAAACAAACAAGCACACAAAAACAATCCCAACGATGATGAGGCTGACGATAATAAACAAATCATATTTCAGGTTTACACTAGAAAAAAAAGGTTTATACTAGAGACACTAAGTTACAGCGTGAGCAGACCGTGCTTTGTAGTACTCTCAGTGGGCTCAGTAAGAATAGCCCTGGCACTCGGCTCATGAGGCTCCATTAACTATCTCTATAGTTACCATCAGAAGTCTTTCTTAAATGTCACCAACTAATGCAATGCAGCAACACGGCAAAAAAAACACAAGACCCAGAAAACATTCCCCTTAAAATGTCGCTGGAAATTACAGGTATGGGTTTGACAATAGAGGTGTGGAGGTAGGTCAAGTAAATCTGTCATTTTTTTCTCTCACCAGACACCAGTAAACAGCGCACGCACGCACGCACGCACGCACGCACGCACGCACGCACGCACGCACGCACGCACGCACACACGCACGCACGCACTTCTCTGCTAATCTACCAGAGTCTCTTTCCAGTGCAGGAGTCCATACATCTCACAGGCATGCACTTATTACTCCTGTAACATGACAAGTCTAGTTTGGCTAAAACATAGCCACTGAGCTGCTGCCACCCCCCCCCCCTTCCCTCCCTTCTCTTTACCGCTCTCTCACCCACCAACACCACACACAGACACACACACTCTCACACACACACACCGCTTCGATGCCAGCCTCGCCGAGTCGAGGGTCCCCAGCCTGCTGGGCAAAGCCATCCATATCGGGTTTAAAATAACCACGCATGAGACCTAACCTTTACGAGAGACAAATGAAATAAGAGATCCACTACTGCACATCAGGAGCAGGCCTCATTCATACTGGGTCTCCGGAAAGCCTGACCTGGATTACTGCACGCTGCCTGGAGGGCAGCCATGGATGCCACATGAGGTGACAGGACGCATTCATCTGGCCACGCCGAGAGAGAGAGAGAGAGAGAGAGAGAGAGAGAGAGAGAGAGAGAGAGAGAGAGAGAGAGAGAGAGAGAGAGAGAGAGAGAGAGAGAGAGAGAGAGAGAGAGAGAGGAAAAAGGAAAAAGGAAAAAGGAAAGACAGAGTGAGAGAAAAAGGGATAAATAGAAAGAAAGGGAAAGATGAAAGCAGAAATAGAAAAACAAACTCATTCTCAAGCAGACTGGCACATGCAGACATACACACCGGAATGATACTGCACTTATGGGCAGAATAAGAGAAACAGACAAAAAGACAGAGAGAAGACTGATGCATTAACTCTCTCTCACACACACAGAGGGAGAGAGAAGACCAGAAACCAAACCAGACACTTTCAGATGGACAGACGGACACAAACACACACACACACACACACACACACACACACACACACACACACACACACACACACACACACACACACACACACACACACACACACACACACACACACACACACACACACACACACACACACGCACACGCACACACACAGAAAGAGAGAGAGAGAGGGACAGACATCCACGGACCAGATGTAGCAATACAAAAAGCCATTTTTTTCCAATGAAAACATCAAATAGAGCATTACCGCTTGCTACGGCAGTCTGGCCTGGGGTGAGCTGCTCCTCAGTCACATTGTCTTCTACTGCCATGGAGAGAAAAAAAGAAAGAGAGAGAAGAAGAAGTGATTAGAGAGACAAATAAAGAAACGTTGTGGGCATGATCTCCTCAGCATGATTTCTTATTATTGCGTGTCTGCGTCTCCTGCTCTTTTCCCCCTCCCTCCCTCTCCTTGTGTGTGCCAGAGATTTTCATTTTGATTTTGTTGTTTTTATATTAATATTCTTCGGTGCACAGAGCTTTCAGTTAACTTTTTGCAATTCAACCTCAGGTTTGGGAATCCGCTCGAGTCTTTCATATGCATGAGGTTTTACAACACGGCCCACAGCCACCCACATAAATCACTTATTGGGTTGAATAATGACATTATGAATTATAGAAATCTTCCAAAAACATATCCCTTCAACAGAGACCCAGTGACCAGAGCATGAAAACCTCCCCTTTCCTCCCCCTAACCCGCTTGGCAAGTGGAGAAAAAAAGAAAACATATTTCTCTCATACAAACTCAACCACATGCACAGAAAAAAAGGCAAAAGTGGGAAAACTGTGGTAGTGGAAAATGCCAGCTTACAAAAATTAAGCTGAGGGAAGGAAAAAAGGGGGAGAGGGTTTTTATATATATTTTCCTTTCAGTTTGTTCTTTTTCTCTAAATTCCCTTGTGCTGCGTTTGGCCTTGCTAGAGCATTCTCTGCTGCCTGCCCACCAAGAGAAAGTGACACAGTTGACAATATGTATGATGAAGCACCCATACCTGTAAAACGCAGGTACTGGATGCGTTACGCTTGTATGCCATTTATGCAGGCAAAGGAATCTATAATCGTTCTTGAGACAGGAGCTACCTGACAAGAAAAAAAAAGGTGAGCTTGCAAGGCATGTCGAGTTTGCCAATGTGAGATCTCTTGCAAAGCAGTGAGCACCTCTTGCCAGTCACTGGCAAATCCCAAACAGAGACGTCACCTGCGAGAAATCTGTAGCTTAAGAGTTCCATTAGCGCGGACATGCCCGCGCATTCTAATGACGCTGGCGCCTCTTTCGAGCACTGAACAGTCCTTGAATGAACCCCTCTTTGACCAGTGCTTAGACAAATTCATTACACGGCAATAAAGCCCCTTTTGACGAGTGGTCCGCCGCCATTGTCCTTGACAAACTGGGAGCGCGTTTGCGAAATGTATGCACAGATTTCATTAGAGACTTTTCCCCCCTCGTCTTTCCGCCCCTTTTCACTCTGGAACTGGAAGAGTTCCTCGCTGCATGTCAGGTGTGGAGAGCTAAATGGATTTTAGCAGCGGGAAGAGAACAAAAGCCTCCCACCTGCTCCTTGGAAAATGAGGGTCTCATTGAGGAGGTTTACGTGCCTCACTGTTCCACCCCTGCCAGTCAGGAACCTAGCCTCCATTATGCCTCCGCTATCCACGCATTCATTTCCTGTGCAAAGAAGTGGCCCCTCCTGACAGGACCTCCCAGCTGGGGGTGGGGTAGAGGTGGAGGTGGGGGTGGGGGAGGGGGTAGGGGATGGCAAGTGCGAGGGGTGGCATGGGGTGTTGGCAGGGGGTGGGTGGGGGTGTGTGTGGATGAGGTGGTGGTATGGCAGGGACTGTCAAAGTAGGGGGTAGCCTTCAGGCCTTTCAGACTGCTCAACAATAACAATTTCACATTTCGAGGCACTTAAGGAGTAACTGGTGGGCAGACGGACGGATGCAGGGAGTTGACAAAGTGTACCGAGACTGCGTCACCCCACTTCGCCGAGTACAAAAAGAAAAGTGACATGCAATAACAATGGCAACAGTCAAACAGGTGACAAACTTTGTTACTAAGGGTCTGTTTTGGGGTCACGTCACCACCACACAGTTTGCCACGTGACGGCATGAATTTACAGGGAGGCCGTCACGATCCCATGCCAACGAGTCATCACGTTCAGCCCCGCTCTCTCTTATTTTGCAGCCCTTTGCCTCCAAAAGGTCCTCAGACTTAAGAATGTGGTGTGTAGGAGGTGAATCACTTTTTCCACCTACAGTACCCCATTCGAAATAAGCCATTTAAAAAACCGGGCGAAACAAGCTGCTGCCTCTGCAAAACGATGTGGTGGTGGCTGCAAAGCGCACACTATAGCTGGACTGTCTGTCACTAGTGGACACTAGCGATGCCAGGCAAAGGGGAAGGGGTGGGGTGGTGGTGGTGGTGGGGAATGGCTAAAACACTGCGGCCAGCATAAAGGCTGGTGGCTTTTAATATGGCGCGATGGACTCTGCAGGTGCTGGTTTGACTACAGCAAAGTGCTCCGGTGGCCTACCAGGGAGACATCTCTTAGAGGGAGGGCCCCTGTGAGCTAAATGAGTTTTTCCATCACAGTGAAGATCCATACGCAGGCAGCATCATTTAAATCGGGGCAGGGGTCTTAATAAATCCCCCATGGCTCAGAGGTAGATTGGTATGTTGGGAGTTAGACACTTTTTTTGTATTTTGATTGCCATCCCTGTTGGTGAGACGCGAGGAGTTGAGGCAGAAAATTCCCTTTTAACAAAGAGAGCGCAACTTTTACATTATGACAGCTCATAGTCATTTCTTACCACTGTGCAGCTATTAAAACGTTTTTTTTTTCCCTTTTTTCCCAATTTCGACAGCAATGACACATTTAACACATCGATCATCTCCCTCGGCCTCCGCCACTCGCGCGCCATAACTGTTTCTGTAATTGGTCAGTATGGCATGATTGCAATAACAATTTTGACTGCAATAGAGAGCGAGAGTGGATCATTAAGCAATCACTAAATTATTCCAAACAACGGGCCATGTGAGGTAAGCAGGAGCCGCCATATGTCTCCTCTGATTCTCTCTGATCATTACGCAGGCACGATTGAAATGACAGAAAGTTCTGGAATCATTGTTTCTTGGTCGGACGCGTAACCTCCACAAACCTCAACATTTCCTCAATGATGTACAAATACGTATATGACGCGTCACTAAACGTTTCCATTGTGGGGGAAAAAAGAAAGCGGGAAAAAAAAGAGAAAGGTGGAAAAAAAGAGAGAAAGTGTAGTAGCACTAAAGCATGCCTGTACAAGAGTGCAGTTAGGGACATAGAATAGTAACCCTGGCCACAGGAGCAGTAATTCATTTCTCTGAAGGGCTAGATGGGATCGCTGGGTTCAGCATAAATCATCTCCAGTAGATTTTACATTGTGGTAATAGTCATTTTACATGGACATGCTCTGATACCAGGCGACTCCGTGCAGAGAGATCTCTCTTAATACACGAGACATGGCAAGAGGTAGCCTATCAATTTCTGACACATTGTAGCGCTGTACAACTAATAGCACAAGCCCTGCATAGGGAGGCATGGAAGCAAAAACGGCACTCGTGTCTTAGCAGCTTAATTTGTTCACTGTTCTTCAGCTGTTTCTTTGGCCTCTGATGGCCTTCCTGTGTACCAAGATGTAATTTCTTTTTTCGTGTACACTACACAGCTTGAAATGTAGTCCAGTGATTGAATGTGATGCGTTAGAACAATATCACATGAAATCAAAATGAAAGGGGAAGAGGAAACTGGTTAGAGAAGAGGAAAGCTGGTAAAAAAAATAATAATTACAGTTGAACTACCCCAAAAGAGGAGGAATTGCTCTTGATCGGTTTATTCATTGGGAATCTATTTTGTCAACTGGATTGGATCCATGGGGTGACAGAGTCATTAGGAGGAAGCTGTGTGCAAATGAGCTTAAATCAAAACACACAATTGTGCTTTTCGGCACAATGTAACTTTATCTAACCAGATCATCCAACAACACTCAAGGAGACAGCTTGCAGAAGGGCTCCGACTAAAAACCAGACCTCATCATTACAAAACAACTGCACCATGCATGAAGAGGACTACAAAGGCTCAACATCTGATACATTAACAGTACTTTACAGCGGACTGGTAAATGCCAAAATCAACCAGTGGAACATTAGACATTTATTAAACAATTTTTTAATATCTTATTTACAATTTTAATTAAGGCCTGACTGGTAATGAAACATTTGAACAGATCCAAATTACTTAACAAGTCAATAGGGGCACTTGATCCCAGAGCGGGGAGTGGGCAGTGCACAAGGTCCCCCCTCCCTGGCTCACAATGGCCTGAGTGAATATGCTTTCCCTTTCAGTGCAAGGCCACTCTGGACAAAAACACAGACATTAGTCCAGCTGCACGCAAGAACAAAAGGCATGTAATGTAGCCCGACTAGCCGACAAGAAGCCTCTCGCCACAGGGATTACAACTCAATTTAGAGAGGGTCACCAGGGTCAAACCCCATCAATTAGTGCGCTGAGGCCGAGACGCGCGCAACAGTACAGGAGCCGCTATCTAATGAATGCTACAGGGTTGGTGAGACCGGTGATTAGTGTCATACAGGATTTATAGTGAAGGACGTGACGATTATGTATCCTGTATTATGCTCTTAAAAAGTCTACTGTTGCTTTTTTACAACAGTGCCTGTCTGCTGCTTAGATAACGATAATGATGACTCTGAGGATGAAGATGATGATGACAATGATGCTGCTGCTGATGATGATGACGCTGGTGATGATGAACGAAAGTTTAAAAAAAAATCATCCAGGAAATACTGTCATTGTTTCTTTCTGATGTTATATATTTGTTGTTGCAGCTTCAGTGCGGTTACTCGCAGAGATTTTTTTCTTTCGGTTTTAAAGGCCGTCTGTCAAAACACAGTCGAGGAAAACTGTAACCTGCCTGTAAACCGAGGACTCGTGCTCTGCCACAGGAACTGTGGAGGAAGCCACTTTCACACTGTGTGAAATAACAAGAAATATCGGCCAGCTCCCGCGACACCACACACAAGTTATAGAGGCGAGTGTCAAGAGCAGTGACAGCCCTGCTAATGGGATTTTTTAATGGTTCTATGACAATTTCCTTAATGATAATGATACCATATTTTTGTGTCACATTACAAAGTGTTAATGACTGTTTTATCACAGCTCATTAGTTGGATCGCCGCTAAATTTAAAGTTTACAGAATCTTTCATAATTATTTACATAAAGCGTGTTTTTCCTGATGTTTTAAATGATGGTTGATCCTTGTAATTAAATACATTATTACAAAATGTAAATTGTAACCTTTCATCATATGCTATAAAAAAAGAGGTCAACTTTCCGTACCTGCACTCAGGTCAAATTAATCCTACTAACGACACCATGACTTCAACTGAATTGTCTATTTCCCTAAATTGGTAATAAACCCTTGAGAGTTGTGGCATGACACTATCCATCACGCAGAGCTGCAGATCCTATAGCTTTCAGAGTTTAAATAATCTCCCCATCACAATATTCCGGTTGTTCAGAATGCATCACAGGAATCACACAATGTCATTCTGAAAATCTAAAAATGCATTACAACATTATTCGCTTAACACACTTCCTGGTCTCTGACACTTCCTGCGTCGCATAATGCAAGTCAGCACAAGATTATTTTAATTCTTAATTAACATTAAACGAACAGCTGACACATTTGTTTAATTGGGGAAAAAAGGTCTCACGTTCACTTCTATTACACTCTTACCAAATTGTCCTACATAAACGTTAATGAATAAATTCAACTCGACTCATAACCACTGCTGCTATGGATGGCACATTCAGATAACCCAGGACTAGCAATAATTAAGCATCACCCGATTCCCTGACAATACTGATACCAAATGAATGATACACAAATCAGTACCACAGTTTGATCATGCCAGACAGCCAGACACGCACAGGCACTCTCTCTCTCTCTCTCTCTCTCTCTCTGTCTCTCGATCACACACACATACACACGAAAGGAAGGGAGGGAGAGAGGGGCAACAGGGGAGAGATGAGGAACCACAAACGAGTGAGGAAGAAGATAGAGACATGCATAGAGGCAGACAGAATGAGACAGAGAGAGAGAGAGAGAGAGAGAGAGAAAGTAGCTCATATTTCTTACAGGGCTTAAGTGCAGCCAGGTTGAGTGCCATTGCCCATGTTTACTGTTGCTATTAATGCCTGCCTCACATTTCCTGTCTGTGAGCTCACAGTGACTCTTTCTAATACGCCCAGCACTACAACACTGGCTTCTCGCATGCTGAGGGGCAGGGAGGAGGGAGGGAGGACGGAGAGGCTATTTAAGGTGTATATGACACAAAAGTGATTTGATGACACCCGAGACATGCAGAACTAAATGATGCAGAAAATATATTTATGCATGCAAGAAGCCTCTGGACACAACCACAGCCAATAAAAACACTTGCACAGGAGAAAAAAACCAACAACACAAACACACTCTCTCTCACACACACACACACACACACACACACACACACACACACACACACACACACACACACACACACACACACACACACACACACACACACACACACACACACACACACACACACACACACACACACACACACACAGTGTCATTTCATTCCAAGGAAGCAAACACACCAACGTAGCCAAATGCTCGCTAAGCAAAAGACTCCTTTGCCTTGCTTAAGATTTTTTTTTTTTTTTTAATCAAACTGCTCGACGTGGCAGGCACCGCACGTGCCAGACCGAGTAGCTCCAAGTCCCGTCTTCAAGAGAGAGGGAGAGCGAACGAGCAGAGCGAGCACCGTCGCCCGAGTGTTATAGCGGGGAGAGAGGGAGACGGAGAGCGGAGCGAGCGAGGCAGACGGGTCGGAGAGGGAAATGCTGCTGCTGCTGGAGCTGCCTCTGCTGCTGGAGCTGCCTCTGCCTCTGCCTAGCGCCGCCGCTGCCACCATGGCGGAGGAGCAGGCAGGGCTGGCTGGCAGAGAGGGGATGCAGATAGAGAGGCAGGGATTGTGTAAATGTCAGCCGGCGGAGGCTGAAGTGTTTGCATACAGCATAAGCGGATGATGTATGGCCCGCGTCCTGTGGCATTTATTCCCCCAAGCAATAACGCAGCCGGGCTCCGTCTCATCACACTTAATTGAGACGGGACTTTGCAACATTGGCCTTGTCTTCCCTGGGACCACCACCACAACATCACCTCTGACTCACTCCCACCAAGCCCCACGAGCAGGCAGCCAGGCAGGCACTACATTCCACCACAGAAGATGACCCCTTTCAGAGATGCCCCCCCAAACACACACACACACACACACCACCACCATCTCTCTTTTCTCTGTCATATCCACAGTTCAACTGTTACATCAACTTGGATGGATGTGCACACACACACACACACACACACACACACACACACACACACACACACACACACACACACACACACACACACACACACACACACACACACACACACACACACACACACACACACACACACACACCAGTTTGTATGTTTATCTGATGTCGTACAACACCGTCCAATATGCAGGGTGTCAGAGATGCCCATCTGTGACACAAAAACAATGCACTTTACTTCTCTAAATAGGACATTAAAACTTGACCCTTCACCTTCTGAGACATTGATAAGTAATTGCACCTACTGCAACGATATCAAGACGTTGATAATATTTATCTTCAAAATAAAACAGGCAAGAATTTAACACTAGCCAACAAAAAAGAGCAAGTAATTCAAAATAATACAAAAGAATTGTGTAATGTAAATAAGTAAATAAATACATAAAGCAAGTAAACAAGTAAACTACCTACTATTTTGCAATTACTTTTTAAAAAGCGACAGTTGCACTAAGCACACACACACACACACACACACACACACACACACACACACACACACACACACACACACACACACACACACACACACACACACACACACACACACACACACACACACACACACACACACACCAAACCACTCACAGAGGGAGAAATAGAATATTGTGTTATTGACCTACGAGCATCTCAGATGGCCTAACTTACGGTAAAAACTATTTGCTAAAACATTTTTGATGACTTGTTGTACATCAATATGTTAAGTACTTGCTTCGACTGCATGATACAGATCCAATGCGGACACGTCTGTTTCTATCTTGTTTTTATTTCGGTCTATTCCCTCTTTATCCCAAAGGTACTGACTTAAAATGGTGGCCATAGGACAGAACGGCAGACCGTGTAATCTTCCTATGAGGAGATGACTTCCGAGAAGGCAAGGGAAGAGAGAAAGGCTCCACAGACCACAAGCTGAGAATGTGAAATTGTGGACAATTATTTGCTGAGCAAAATACAATGCTTGCCAGATGAACTGGAGCTTAGCCATGAATACCAGTGGCTTCCCTCAGACGCTACATGGAAATACTAGTAGTCACACACACACACACACACACACACACACACACACACGTATCTGTGTGTGTGTGTGTGTGTGTGTGTGTGTGTGCGTGCGCGCGCCCGTGTGTGTGTGTGTGTGTGTGTGTGTGTGTGTGTGTGTGTGTGTGTGTGTCTGTGTGTGTGTGTGTGTGTGTCTGTGTGTGTGAGTGCGTGAAAGAGAGAGTCATACTTTTCTCCAACTTTGGAGCATGTGCATGTGCATATGTGCATAATGTGTTGGTGTAGAGAAGCTTCAGCAAATGCCAGCAACTTAGCAATTGTATGCAAACATTGTGCACACATAACACACAACAGATTTTCTTGACATGCTTGGAGATCACAGAGCGAAGTGCCACTGCCACATGAAGACATGACCATACTGACAACCTCCTCTTCAGGAAAACATGTAGCCTACACAACACTTCTTCTGTTATGCATATGAAGAGATCTGACACAACCAATGACATGTCGCCCCCCTACCAAGCCTATGTCACTCGCGGAACTTCCTAATTCACAGAAAATGTCAATTGTACCAGTCTATTTACAAATGTATTACACGATGGCTTTTTATTTTACCGTATGCTCCACACACTTCAGCCACTGCGCCTCCTTTCCCTAAAATACTGTTCGAAGATCCACACGTGATGAACAACAAACTCTTGCATTCCACCAGACTTGGCACCCTACCCAAGCATCTTCAAAGTCCATGTCAACAAAATACAAGTGCCTCACGACAGGTATACTACGTTATCTTTACGCATCGCCTCACATCTGGGGATTTCTTTTTACTTAACATCTGACCAAATATGCAATTATATTCTTCTTTTTACTTAACATCTGGACAAATATGCAAGTAGCAAGTAGTGTCGTATGTGATGATCATAACTGAATTTCGCAACACCTTCCAAAGACAGTAGTTTGCGCTGCGTTGCTTGCAGGCTACGGAATTACGGAATCGGACTTCTGCAAAAGGCCCATTATAAATAACAACAGCAAAACAATAAGTGGCAAATACAGTTTACACGCCGTGTACACATGATCAAACGACAAGGCACGTGTCGAATAGCTTGAAATGTTACATGCTCTCGAATGCGGATGTTGTCTACTCTGTAACACACGCGTTGGACATGCAGCGAATACCACTTACCTTTCAGGGATCTTGGTTTAGCTTGCTTGCGGCGCGACATCCTACAGAAAACCGCTGAAGTTTCCCAGATTCGCTCTGATATATCGCATTCAACACAAAGCAAGCACGCTACCTGCGCGTAATCCTGTTCTTATCTCACCAATTATGCGGAGCGCGTTTTAAACCATCCGTAGTCTGTGATAGGTGACGATTTCGGATTTGATCCGACGAGGATGTCTAAAATTTCAAAATGTTCTCTCTTTACCTAGCCTATTTAGTTAAATCGTGGTACCCGGCAAAGTGTCAGAATATCGAGAGGGGCAATTCCATCATGCGGATCCATCTCCCAGCAATAAGAATGATCAGGCGAATATACGACTTAAAACAAAAAAATAGAATATTTTGCTGTTAGAATGTCGCGAAAGAACACAACAGCAAGCGCCTGCTGAGAAGGAGAAAAAATACAACAAAACAAACCGGGGAAAAATACTTTTCCTTACATACTCAGATGACAGGCACGAAAACTAATTTAGGCTATCCCTTTCTCACTCCCGTTAGCTAATCATGTATTTGATTCTGAATCGGGACTAAGTCTACGTCTAAATTGGTTTAAAAAGAGGATGAAGAAGCGGAGAGAAGATGTGAGCTCCCTCCTCATCACAAACCTGCAAGGTCTTGGACTGCGCTGTCGCTCCGGTAGTCCACATAATAATGGAAAATGGAAGCAAGGCCCCCAAAGCCATCAGGATGGCTCCAGAGGGGGCCCCTACCCCGCAGGGACTCGCTCTGTACGTAATCACTGAGGAAATCATTGTCAGCCTGCCTGCACTCACACACAGACAGAGAGGCATGATTAAAATCCTCGGGATTGAGGCAAGATGCGGATGCCTGGATCCATGCGCCGCCGGATCTGGAGTCGGGCTCCAAACCTAAACTTGGCTCCTTTCCTCTTGCCTCTCGCCTGTCGGCTCTCAGTCGGTGACACTCCCGTCTTTGGCAGACGGATTGGTCCCCCTTCTGGTAGGAAGCGTTCAACAATAAAAGGTCCTATGTTATGCCTTCTTATGGTTGCTGGCATTTCACCCACAAGTAGACCACGACATTATTTCTTTGTTTTTTCATTTATTTATTTTTTATATGCCAAAATGACAAAACTATTTAAAATAATAGATGGCAAACGCAGGCCCTATTTATATTTTCAGCTAATAACAAATTCGTGAATTTACTTAAAGGGGAGGGAAATTCAAGTGTTTTGCATAATTTATAATAATTATATAATAATAATGAAATAATTATTTAAAGCACACACACAAAACATACAAGGCTCAACAAATATTCCTCACAATTTAAGAGCAGATGGCTAAAATATGTTTTTTGTTGTTGTTGTTTTTTTTTTACAATAAAACAAAATGAGTAATACTTTTTATTACTCTAAAAAAAAGAACGTCAGAAACATTTGGGGCTATTTTACATTTGCTATTTAGTCCATGTTAACAGGATATAATGCCATATCAAAGAGTAAATCAAGGACTCCCTGCCTATTGCCTACTGCCACCTTATAGGTTATACCATTTTACCTTGTTACTTGAACTTCCTGGCAGACTCAAAGACAGACATGCCTTACCCCCCACCTGTGTGAAAAAGAGACCCAGAGAAAGTGTCCCGCTGGGGCCATCTCCCCTGCTCTCTCCCTGGAGGACCGAACCATTTCTCCCTGAAAGTTCTCATGTAGAGGTTATGTTTGAACTTCCTCATAGATTACTTTTTGAACAGTATGTGGCCTCATGGTCGTTTTTTTTTTTTTTTTTTTTTTTAGCCTCCCACCACCATCTGTTTTTTATATCCCAGGGGATGTTTGTGACATATGTCATTTAAATATGACATCCAGTAAAATGTATTGTTTTATAGGCTCATTCCTTTCTGATGAACAACGACCAATCATGTCATCTATTGTAAACTTGAACTTCACATGAAACAGAGCGCTGAATGACCCAAGCTAGCAGACTTAATCAGTACGAGATGGATGTGTGTTAAGGAGTTGATTCTGAGAGGAGCAGCGTAGGGAAACAGTCACGCCTGGCTGCCCGAGGTATTCAGAGGGGCTTGTGTTTATCGCACGAGAGGCACAGTGATCGATGGACTGAGAAAGATATTCACAGCGCCGCCCTAACACCCTCACCACCCAACCCCACGCCCCTTACCCTCCCCCCAACAGAGTACTACTCAGTACTCACCCATTATCTTATCAAAGGGAAGCATAAAGGCATGACATGACTTCTTCTCCCACATACATGGGCTATGTGTCGGATAGGATAATCTGATACTACAATTATCATTAATGATAGGGATAGAGATGACTATCTTCTCTGTAAATATGGGGTATGCATAACTGATAACAAAGGCATACAGTATGTGATCTAATTCAGTCAATGGTGTGCTTTTATTACCATTCATGTGAATACACTGTATACGAAACACAGCAGCATTTCTTGGCCAGTTCGTACTATTTTAATCTTATGTTAACAGGCAATATTCCACATGTTTTTGTTTTGTGTGTGTGTGTTTTTTTATTTATGTATTTGTTTTTTTTGGGGGGGGGTATTATTACTACATGTACTACTAAGTGCAAGGTTTTTTTTTCTTTTTTTAAAGCCAGAAATAGTTAGATACCAAAGAAAGTTGTTACGATCCACTAACCTGCTGTTGACTAGGAGTCAACAGTAAGCCATAAAGTGCAGTAGTGCAGGGGTTACTGACCCTTTCCTACCTGGGGCATATTCAGGTCCCTCTGAAAAAACAATAAAACTCAAAAGCAGCACACTCACACATATTATTTCGATTTCTAGGTAATGATTTCAAGGCCCACGTGGGATACCTTCAGGGCCCACCAGGGATAGCCTACCTTCAGGGCCCACCTGTGGGTCCCGGCCCACAGTTTGAGAATCACTACAGTAGTGGGTTAGGGTAAGGGGAGCAGAGAGAATGTCCAAGATGTGCAATGTACAGTATGCCAAGATGCTTAATGATGTGTTGGTCAATAACTTTATTACCGGTACTTGTGGATTTGTGTGATGATATACATTTGTTTGGCGTCGAGAGGTTTTACAGGAAAGCTCAGACCAGATGGGTTTTAAAACAACCACATTTTTCTCAGTCCTGCAAATAAATCATCTACCACTGACTCCAGGCTTGCACTGTTTACCTGGGACAGGGAACTACTATAGCAACCACATGCTCTCCGGTGAAACCAATGTGTGTGAATGCGTTTCTTAATTTCAAATGTTGGTGCAGGAAGTGGCATTGAATTATGGCATTAGACACATAGTCTTAGGCATTAGTCTTAGTCTTAGTTTTTGAAAGTTTTTTTTGTCTCAATGTACTGTGGTCCATGTTGACATGAATAATCTACAAATGCTTCACAATCAGACATCTTAACCTGCTATAACTTTCCACTCCCTATGCACTTTACCTTTAATGCACTTTAACACTCAGGGTTATCTGTAATTTGACTGCTGAGACCGTTTCTGTTGATTGTTATGTCTACCCATATTTATATTTACTGTATGTGCCTTGCTGTTGTGTGTCTTGTCAATTGTATGTGTTTGATGTTGGCGATATGCCACGAAAAACTCCTATCGACTATGTCGACATGGCAATAAACTTATTGAACTTGAACTTGATTACCGGTAAATGCATGTGATAATGCCCCAATATAATATGTAGCCTCTATAGCCAAGTAATAAGTTCCACATGACCCCAACACCCCCTCTTCAGCACCTGCCCCCCAAAACATCTGTGCACGCCACTGCACATAGTCATGGTATTATACATATGTTATAGTCACAGTGGGTGCATGTACAGTGTCCTACAATACAACTAGGTGAGATATTAGTATACAGGCTTAGACTGAAAGTAAAACATATAGCAATTTGTATTAAATTAATCTTCTTCATTATTACCATGTAGGTAGCCTATCCCTAGATAGAATTTAATCGTGGTTAAGTGAAATTGTTCAAACATGTTCTAAAACAATTATCACAAGGTTGATGTTTAAAACCTAATAGTAATACTATTAACTCTGTTTTGTAGTTCTGATTTAAACAAAGATAACTTATAGAAAAATGACAATATGCAAGCAGACTTGTCATTCTTGCATTATGGTGAGATAAATGACTGTGTGTTTAGTTCAGGTGCAAACCTATCCACACGAGACAGTGAAACACTTCAGTACCACTTTGTCAGTTTGCTTACAAAAAAAAGACACAATTAGATATGCAGATATGCATACTTGGTAGAAGTTAATTTGTATGCAGGATAAAATCTTTGAACTGATGCGTCACAATATCTTTTATGTATAATTTATTTAGGTTTGGTAAATAAATATGTATTCTGTCCTGACTATATGTGTTGCATCTGAATGTGTGACGCAGTAGGCTTATTAATAGCTGCATGTCGTTTCAGTATGCTCCTGCTGCCTTCAGCCACTCTTACATATTCTAGAGATAACTCAGTGGACAAAAGGTGCATCGTAACAGTGTCCTAGCCTCTCTCTCGACATAAGGAAAAAGGGCCAGACAGAAATAAATGAGATCGAGAGGTGTGTATTATGTGAAGGGGTTGTGTTAATTTTGGCTCTTTATAATCTTTGTGATTACATTGTGCACTCATAGCACTATTTTCAACTGGCTCCTTCAATCTTTAAATGAAGTTCTTTCTTAAATGCTAACAGTGACTTTATACAATTATTTTATAAGATCTGAAATAAATAGTGAAGTATACTATCCGTTTCATATTCATCATTGTCTGGACAAAACGTGTGTGTGTGTGTGTGTGTGTGTGTGTGTGTGTGTGTGTGTGTGTGTGTGTGTGTGTGTGTGTGTGTGTGTGTGTGTGTGTGTGTGTGTGTGTGTGTGTGTGTGTGTGTGTGTGTGTGTGTGATTCTCGTGTGTGTGTGTGTGTGTGTGTGTGTTTCTCGGTGTGTGTGTGTGTGTGTGTGTGTGTGTGTGTGTGTGTGTGTGTGTGTGTGTGTGTGTGTGTGTGTGTGTGTGTGTGTGTGTGTGATACTAGATTTGAAAACCGTGAAGGGGATCATTCGGTGGTGGTGGGCATTTTGGTTGACTTACAGTAGCATACAGTGCAAATATTGCTTCTCTGAAAAGTCAGGAGTGGGTTTAGTATTGGTACACCAGCACAGTTTAGCATCCCTTAACTTTATTGAAACGTGAGTCCCGATGTATAAGAGCCAAAGGTTGTGTGTGTGTGTGTGTGTGTGTGTGTGTGTGTGTGTGTGTGTGTGTGTGTGTGTGTGTGTGTGTGTGTGTGTGTGTGTGTGTGTGTGTGTGTGTGTTGTGTGTGTGTGTGTGTATGTGTGTGTGTGTGTGTGTGTGTGTGTGTGTGTGTGTGTGTGTGTGTGTGTGTGTGTGTGTGTGTGTGTGCGTGTGTGTTTCCATGCTTCACAAATCAGGATATGTTTAACAGCGCTCATATTTGCTACATTTGAGCACTGCATATGACTGCATTGTATTGTTTTTTTTTTTAAACGTACTGCTGTTTCAATATCAAAACATGTAGATCACTGCAGTCCACAACCCTCATGTCTGTCCGAGTGTTGGAATTACTGGGTGACATATCCGTACAAAAGTACAGAAATAGCCATGTGACAAAATTAAGGTGCACAAAGAGTCAGGACAGGACGAGTTCGCTTCATATTGTGAATGAATGGCAATGAAATTGGGCTCAAGGTGATCTGTTCGCAATCTGAACCTGAAATTGGCAATGCAATAGCTTGTTGCGGGGGGAAGCAGAACCTGCTGGAAAGCAGTGAGCGAGACATGGAGAGACAGAGAGGAGAAGACTGCCAGGAAAAAAGAGAGGAGAGACATCATGAAAGTCGGGGATACGAAGGGGGCTTTTATGAATTCAGTTTTAAATAATATCCATCACAATACAATATAATCTTAGGCCTAACATTTATGGTCTGTCAATAACAATATACAAATTATATGTTTTTTTTTTATTCTTCTACTGACATACTACTTCGTTAGAGGATTTTTTTTGTCTATTTTCACTCTAGTTTCAAAGTGTGTGACATTCTCTATTGCCCAAGGTATAGACACCTCGTCTGATGCAATACGGTAGCTGTGCAGCAAAACAGCCAACTTTTGACCTACATAGTTGTCACTTTATTACATCTAATTTCACATTATTTTTCAAAAAATGCATCTCCATTTTGACAGCTTCTTTCTTCTTTAAAGATAAACATCTCCCCACCCACCAGCTGCCAAACAACAAGGCTGAAACAATAAGAGTATTTGTTCTTAAATAAACAAAAGACGAGAGGAAGGATAGGCATGATATGCTTCATTGGCACATTCAAAGCCTTTGCTGAATACACTGTCGTATGTAAACAGCTATTTGTAGGTGCTTTCCTTCACTCTGAAGAGCCCCTCTGTTGTCTTCCACTTCAATCTTAACTGCACCCCGCAGTCCCTGTGCGCTGTCAAGTTCTTTCCACCCCAAAATCTCACCACCACCACCACCTGCACCCAGCCACCCCCACCTACCCCAAACCCACCTCCACCATTCCCCTGCTCTCCTTCTCGCATCCGCACGCAGTACGTAAACACAAACAAAGTGCTCTCCCCAAGCTCTCTGAGCTTGTTTCGTTACTTTCATTAGTGACAAAGTCACTGGAAGAAGGGGGGAGGGGGGTGCAGAGAAAGAGAGAGAGAGAGAGAGAGAGAGAGAGAGAGAGAGAGAGAGAGAGAGAGAGAGAGAGAGAGAGAGAGAGAGAGAGAGAGAGAGAGAGAGAGAGAGAGAGTCAGAGAGTTAGAGAGTTAGAGAGAGAGAAAGGATGTAAAAGAGAGAAATAGAGAAGTGAGAGAGATGGAGGAGCGGGGCGATGGAGTTTGGGGGATGGAGGGGATGGAGGTGTTGGTTGTGGAGGGGTGGTTGCCATTGCTCACGGTGCTGAGCTCTGTGGCAGCGTGCTCTGCTCTGCTCTGCTCTGCTCTGCCTGTGCGGCGGATGCTGTCAGTAACACATGCCAATGGCAAAGACTACTAGGTGCAGCAAGTAGCACAATGCTATACTCAGCTCCCTGCTCTCAAGGGTGGAAGGAGGAGGCTTGCAGGGGGGGATGTGTGTCTGTGTGTGCTGTGGGGTGGTGGGTGGATGTGTGTTCGTGCATGGGGTAGCGGGTGGGGGTGTATAGGCTTTTGTGTTTGAGTGCGGAATGAAGATGGGGAGAAGGATCTGTATTTTCTTTTTTGAGGGAGGTGGGGTGAATTGTTGTTTAGAATTAAGGATTTTGTGTTTCTGGTCTGTTTACAAATTGGTACACACGTAATCAAAATCAGTCTGCTTCTCTCTGTCTTTTTTTATTTTTTTAAATGCGCTGCCTCTGCTCTACTTGCTTGTGAGGACAATATAGAATGACAGCAAAGATGGGAATGCAAAGACGTGACATGCTAGCCTAGGGGAAGAATTTAAATGAAGTGAACTGTTTCAGAGTTAAGTCTGTGTTAATAAAAGAGAAGGCAACTCCGGGGAGACATCACCGTATCCATTATCTGTTTGTTATAAAATAAACATAACGGTAAACACAAGAGTAAACAAACCAGTATTTGTTTGTTGGTCAAGAATGGCTTTCTGTGGCCCTACCGTGACCTAACGGTAGGGCAATTGTCTGCTATACGGCTGACCCGGGTTCAATTCCCGGCCCGGGTCCTTTGCTGTTTCTTCCCCGTCTCTCTCTCCCCACTTTCTTCCTGTCACCATCTTCACTATGCTGTCTCAAAAAGACAAAAAAAAATCTTTTAAAAAAAGAATGGCTTTCTGCTTCTACCTTGCCAAAATCATCCACCTCCCAATCATTGGATAGCCCGCCTTTTTCATTACGAATCAAGTTAACACTGTTTAGAGTGATGAAATTATAATATCTGAATAAATCAGGACAAAATATAAGTACTGCACATGTACGAACAAACTCTCCCTCCATTACTTAAAAAGCCTATCCTTTAAAACTACCCCTACACACATTAAATTCATGCAGAATAATTTGAGCAAACATTTCAACACCAAGAGGTGGGCGGAACGATGTCTTCTGGGGCTAAGACGATGGCTCTGTGCCATTCCCATAACAGTGGTCATGCTTGTGGTCAACACACAGAATTAAACATTTTTTTTAGAAAAAGAAGAAAAATAGGGCCTTGGAAAATTCTGGAAGTATCCCACAGAGAGCGTCTCAGCATATGAGAATACTCTCCCAGTCTCCCCAGTGGGATGGAGGCGTCCCCAGTGGAATCTGACCTTCTATTTGTCCCCTGCGTGGCCCATGCGAATCCGGGCTCCTCCAAGTCCCGGTGTCCGCATCCATCTCCTCCACCAACCCCCAGCCCCGGCTCCAGCTCCGGCTCCAGCCCCGGCTCCTCTGACCCGTATCCCGTACAGCCACAGCCTCAGCCTCGGCCTCGGCCTCGGCCTCAGCCTCAGCCCTCCAGTGCCCCCTCATTGGAGATTCAGTCGGCTTGCTTGCATGGGAGTCATAGTTGCGAGGCCCGCCCGTGACCTCGACTTTGTTAAGAAACTCTCGAAGAAGATCCCGTCCAAAATAAACTTGTTTCTGAGTGGAATAATGATAGCTGAAGGCCTATTAGTGAGTTGCTCAAACAAGACCTTGGCATGCCCCCTCACATACAAAACGAATCATCACTGACGCACACACACACATATTCACACACAGAGCAGCGCAGCGCTTGCATGTACACACACACGCACGCACGCACGCACGCATACCCGCACGCACGCAAACACACACACACACACACACACACGAGCATGCACACATACACACGCGCATTTATACGCACACGCAAGCACACAAGCATACATGTGCACACAAACACACACACACATGCACACATATGCACATGCACACGTGGACACACCAATGCAAACGGACATGCTCACATACACACATACACACTCAGTCTCAGACATACACACTCTTTTACTCACCCTGTTTCTCTCTTTTTCACACACACACATACGCTACCAATGCGGTCAGACAGACAGACACAACTGTGTGCATGCTGTTCACACGCGCACACACACACACACACACACACACACACACACACACACACACACACACACACACACACACACACACACACACACACACACACACACACACACACACACACACACACACACACAAGCACACACACACACACACCACACAGACGCACACACACACATACACACATACACACATACACACACACAAGCACATGTACACAGACAGACAGACACACACACACTCACACGCTCTTGACTTGGCTCATTAAAACTCATCTACTAGAACTTTGAGATGTGAATATCTCCCCTGAGAAACGGGCTCTACTACATTCAGCTGCGGGATTGCTGAACAGTTTTGCTCGCCTCGACTCCCTCCTTTTTTTCCCTCACCCCTCTCCACGCTCATAATTACCGAGCCGGCACAGACCCGTGACCCTGAGAGGAAGACCACTCCTGGGGGGAGTCCCTGAGCAGCGCTGGGCCCTTCGTCTGGACCTCCAGGGGAGAGCTCCGCCACGTCTCCCCGCTCCAGTGCCACCCACACCAGGCAGGAAAGGGTCGACTCGGTGCCCCCATCACTGGAGAAGCCGCCCTCTCGGGACGCGGCTCTCTGCACCCCGCGAGCCGAACTCGTGATGTGATGCAAGGGAGGAAAAACAGCCGAAAAACAAGACACAAATAACAAAAGAAACTAGAGACTAGAGAGAGAAAGAGAGAGAAAAAATTATGTCTCCTAATCAAAAATGTGGGAGGCTTATGTATCAGAGCTAATAGAAAGAGGAGAAGATCTCAATAAGAAGTCACTGGCATTAGTCACACTGTGTTTCTGTATAGAAAATCGTTTCTATATTTAAACAAAGCAAACAATGCGCACAAATGTATAATTGTAAAAGAGGCGCATGGTAATATGCAAACGTACAAGTACAAACGCTAGTCTCCAATGTCGTGGCTATCTTTGGGTATGTTTGTTGCCTTAACTTTTCTCACAGCTGACTAAAGGAAACGTTAATGGGACTGTTTTTGATTTACCAACAGCACTTGATGGTGTGGACACTCATTTCTTGGTGCTGCTGAACAGTGTACCCTTCAAACGCACTCTGTGGCTCTCTGACAATCATTGTTAGCGCGGAGGGTTGGAAGGCATGGCGAAATGTGGCAGCGAGGCGATTCGGAGCGCCCCTCATCAAGCGTGACCTTCCAGTTGGATATCCACACCTTCCATCTTTCCCGGCCAAGGCGCCCCACAGAGCTACTCCCACACCGGGTCATTAGCGCGGCGGTGTCACCAGACAGCCCGATTCGCGGGCCAGCGCGGGAGCGAGAGGGGACTCCTGGCACCGCGGCCGCTGCTGTGCGGCTTGACATTCAGGGCTGGCTGATCTATGGGGCTGGGGAGACATTGCCCTTGCGCAGGGTCTCCACGAAGAGAAGGTCCTGGCAACTCTCCCTCTCAACCTTACTCCATCACAGCGACCGAGCACATGGGCTTCTTGTGCCTGCACGCAGAGCAGAGCAGAGCAGACCAGACCGGAGCCTCCCCGCCCCGCCACCAAAAGGCTCAGGTACAAGCCACTGCTACTCTGTCCTGTTCTGTCCTGTCCTGTCCTGTCCTGTCCGTAAAACCATGTGCCACCGCTCTAACCTTCAGACGGTTAGCATGCAGTTATCAACCGCCAGATTGAAGTCCTTTGAACTTAAAAAAAACTGCATGAGATGATGAAATTAATGGATATAAAGCCATTAGGCCTCTAATCAGCGGAGGTCTTCTTTCCTCTAATATTGCCCGATCACAATCGCTAATGGTTTAGCTTTTGTAATTAACTGCGAAAATGGTTTGGTGAATAATCCAGCGGTATAGATGCTAAGCATCCACTAAATCTTCATTAGTATTTCCCGGAAATGCATTTATCACACACGGGTCCGTGCCGATGCAGCTTTACGATAACAACAGCAAGAAAAAAAGCCATGGTATGATCGCAAAATCACAATCAGGCCCATGATATCTTCTGAAGAGATGGACTTGCTCCCTACCAAACACCCCCAACACCCATGACACCCTCCTCCCCAACTTCAATGAGGAAGGCGAGAGAGAGAAAGAGGCTTCTCGGAGACGCTTTAATCTGACGAAGGGAGATTCATTTCCTCAATGTCTAAGTCTCATTAGCACTGTGTCATTAGCAAAGCCAGTTGTGGTTTTAATCAGGGCTCGCGCCACCCCTGCCTCCATCAGCCCCATATCGCTGAGCGTCAGGGCCCCCCTTATCGCACCGAACATTCCGGAGGAGGATAGCTTTTAGCAGCTCACCTAAAGAGCGGTTTGTATAATGTCTGGCGGCTGCTCGAACTCGCCTGGCAATTATTCCGCTGCTGGGCAGCAACATCTCGCCGTGTTTTTTGGATTTAGTACAACACTCCGGTTTGTTTTGGCAGATTCTAAATGTGTCTTTGGAGGTAATTATTTAGCCTCTCATTCTCTGCCAAGACGTGTGGTTTTTAGTTTCTGTTTTTTTAACCTTCTTCTTCAGTGGTCGTGCCGAGATTTTCAAGTTCAGATATGGAGGGAAAACATCTCGCTAAGACAATATAAGCCTTCTCATGGGTCTTGGCGAGCAGTTGGATGTTTGTGTTTGGAAGTGTATCGATGAGAATGTATTTCTGTGTGCGTCTCTGTCTGTGCTTGTGTATGTTGTTGTTGTAATTGTATGTGTGTGCATAATTTGGAATACTGTTAGTGCTTGTGTGTATTACTTTTCTGTCTCTATTAGCATGTGTGTGTGTGTGTGTGTGTGTGTGTGTGTGTGTGTGTGTGTGTGTGTGTGTGTGTGTGTGTGAGTGTGTGTGTGTGTGTGCGTGCGTGTGTGTGTGTGTGTGTGTGTGTGTGTGTGTGTGTGTGTGTGTGTGTGTGTGTGTGTGTGTGTGTGTGTGTGTGTGTGTGTGCGCATGTGTATCTGTGTATTGTACTGTATGTGTGTCAGTGTCTGTCCTTTTTTGAGTGTGCATGTGTGTGTATGTGTATATCAGTGTGTTTGTGTGTGTGCATGTATGTGTGTGCATGCATTCGTGGGCTTGTGTGTGTGTGTGTGTGCATGTATGTGTGTGTGTGTGTGTGTGTGTGTGTGTGTGTGTGTGTGTGTGTGTGTGTGTGTGTGTGTGTGTGTGTGTGTGTGTGTGTGTGTGTGTGTGTGTGTGTGTGTGTGTGTGCTCTGTTGGAGTGAGAGAAGCCCCGCTCTCTGGCCCTGCGCACATTATTCATCCCTTCCACCCACAACTCCCCCAACCGCCCTGACAACTCCCCCACCTCCCTGACAACAGCTTGGACCCCCCCCCCCTCTCTCTCTCTTCCTCTCTCTCTCTTTCTAACTCTCCCTCACTCTCTTTTGCTTTTTCTCTCTTGCTCTCTCTCCTGCTCTCCTCTCCTCTCCTCTCCTCTCCTCTCCTCTCTTCTCCTCTCCTCTCCTCTCCTTTCATGTCCTCCTGCTCTCCTCTCCTCTCCTCTCCTCTCCTCTCCTCTCCTTTCCTCTCCCTCCGTCCCCCTTGCTCCCTCTCTCCGGACTGCAGTGGTGCGGGGAGCACTGCAACTGTGTTAATTAAAGGAAAAGGTTAATGCACAGGGGGGCCAGGGGCTCGCGCGTTCAGCAGGGACCGGGTGCCATGTGCAGCTGGTCCGCATCCCGCGTCCTCCTGACACCCACGGCACTTGGAGAGGGAGAGAGAGAGAAGAGAGGGAGAAAGAGAGAGAGGGAGAGAGAGGGGGAGAGGGAGAGGGAGAGGGCGACAGGAATCACCACAGCACACCACACCGCACCGCAACACACCACACCATACCACACCACACAACACCACACAACACACCACACAACACCACACCTCACCACACAGGGGTCCTGGGACCAGGGGTGGGGGTGGGGGTGGGGGTGGTGGGGCTTGTGTAGGATGGTCCTGGGGATTAGGGACCTCTACTGTCTGCCTCTCGGCAGGGGCGTCGGAGGGCCCCTACCCTGTTAAGCCTCACCTGTCCTCCTGGCGGAGCACCTGGGGTCCTGGCGAGGGCCTGATTAGCGTGTCCGTCCACATACGCGCGCAACCTCCTCCGTCCCACCTACACCCTTCACCCCCTTCATTACTACTACCATCACCTCCACCTCCACCGCCTCCAGCTGCAACCACCATCACCACACCACACCACACACCATCACCACACTACGGCACAACACAGCAGTACTCCACAGCACAGCTGCACGCTACACCACACCACACCACATCACATCACACCACACCACACCAGCCAGCAGCCCTTCTACATCACTGTGGCCAGCTGACAGTGGCCATACAGGTAGACACCACTTAGGGGGAGATGTCAGAGCGAGAGAGAGAGAGAGAGAGAGAGAGAGAGAGAGAGAGAGAGAGAGAGAGAGAGAGAGAGAGAGAGAGAGAGAGAGAGAGAGAGAGAGAGAGAGAGAGATTGGGGCTACTACAACCCATCTCAAGCAGAAAAAGTAGACCGGACGGAAGGGGTGGGATTTCAGGGCAGGCTTTGGGGTAATTGTGATGGTGTCATGTCATGGCTAAAACCACATAGCACCTTTTCCTTTCATGAACCCCCACCCCCAACTTTCTTTTCATGAAACAGAGACCGCCGTCTCAGTTTTAGTTTCATTTAACTTGACAGAGAATGCAATTTTATCATATCATAACGTCTGTTCCGTTCATATGGGCTGCTATACGTGTAGTTTTTGGTCAAAAGAAATATTTTCGAGAGCTTAAAAAAATGGAGAGTCTGTCCTAGTTTGTTTAAGTATGACCAAAAAAGCATTGGTGTGTGACATGAGGGAATACGTGATGAATGGCCTTGGACATAATCTGGCTCTAATTAAGCTCCCAGGCGGTAATGTTGTGTAATTCACTCTCCCTTTATTAGTGCTCCCCCATTTGAATTGGAGATAGTGCACCATACGCAACAAAAAATATCCATAAATAATGTATTGCATTGTTTGTTCATGCTCTCTAGATTTAAAGCATGCATTAGTTGTAACCATGTGTGCACATTTTTTTCAATTAATGTTTGTTGAGTAATTTTGTCATATTGTGATAACCCTATACAGAACATGCGTGCTGCATACCCAGCTGATTGGCATGTTTATTCTGAATATCGTTAAAGCTTGGACCCTGAAATGGCACACACAGCAACTCTCTGTACTGTATTATGTGCATGTGTGTATTATGCTGGTCTGTGAATAAGATAGCAAAAAAAAAAAAACAATAATAAAAAAAAAAGAAATTGCCTACAGAACACTGAACAACTAACCTCAGCCATAACTTGAGTTGTTGTTATCTTAGACATTATTATGTCTTTAATGGGTGAGTTTGTATTAAAAAAAACATTAGAGCAATAGTAATATAATGCTAGATTCTTCCACAAGCATTATTCAACTTGCTACCCAAATCACTGTGTTGATAACCATAATTAATTTCAATAAACACTTCAGGCACTATCAGCAAACAAGAGGGGGTGTTCATTTTTTTCGCTTTTTTTTCCCAAACAGGCCGAGGTAATTACACATCCGAGGGGAGAATAGAGGAAAGCGTTCCCACTGGAACCTAGTTTGGTTTATGGATTTGCCCCTGGATTGAATCGCAAGGGACTCACTAACAGCTTGAATTTCAAGGTTTTATGTCTCTAACAAGCCTTTAATTGCCAAGGTAACATAGCATAATCGCTTAAGCATTACAGGAAACCGGTACCGGTGGTGCTGTAACTACAGTACACCACTGCGAAGAAGCGAAAACAAAAGGAAGAGCAAGCCTGTGCAGACTTAGTTAACTGGCCTTACGCTGCTCTTTAGTGCACTTTACACAGCTGCACCACACTGTATTAGCCTACTGTCCACGTGTGATTCAATTTGGCCTTTACTATAATGATATATTAGATATTAATAGATACATAATATGAAGTGGTGATGATACGGATCTTTCACAGGACGGATTATGAAATTATTGACCATCACAGTGTAGCCTAGTACGGTACATGGATGGACTTAAGAATAGAGGAGTTGGGAGTCAATTAGTTGAGCCTCTGAGCCCGAGCCATGTGAGGATCAAATTGGTTCTGCTACTACACTACTCTCATAATCCTGAGCACTGATCTGTTTCGGTGCATGACCAAGAGAGTAATGGGATAGCTCGGCTGAAACCTGCCCTGTGAAAATAGCAACATAAGCTCCACTGGTCTTATCATTATAATCATCGCAACAATAATTCGCCCGGAAACATTCTCTGCTGTTACTGTTGCTGTTGCCAGGGCCGTTGACAGCTGTGGCTGGGCCCAGAACAAAGTCATCTGAAAGGGCCCCCACACTCAATAGGCTACATATAATGTAATGACAATCCAATTTTGGTCCCCCTCTATCCCTGGGCCTGGGACAACTGTCCCCTTTGTCCCCCGCTGTCGGCTTCCCTGGCTTTTGCTGTTCTGTCCGTGTGCTGTGTGCTCTGATGAGTATAACATGGCTGCAGCTGAGGTGCAGATTCTCTGATTTACTGTGACGCGTACGGACAATAGCTGCAGGCTGGCCAGCAGTATTGACGTGCTAGTAGTACGACAGGCAAAGGCAGGCTGTGATTAAACCCAGAGGGTGTGCCTCCGCAATAGTTTTCCCAATTTTAAAGCCTGAGTTACAAAATCAGGTGGTGGCTTGGCAACCCCATTTATGTTCTTTGCTAATATGGACTGCACTGCACAGTACAGCAGAGCACAGGTTGATGAGGTTAAACCATGCCTGCTTTCACAAGGTTCACTGTTAAATGTTCATCTTAAACACTGACTAAAACTGTGTCACTGCTGTCCAACGATCAATCGAGCACCTGCGCACACAGCACAAGCAACTTCATCAGCAGAAACACCTATGGAAAGTAAGCCTAGTACGCCTATGGCCAATACAGAAGAGTTAGCAACAGACTGAAATGATTTCAAAGAAATACCAGTGTCAATCAATTGAAGATACCATCAGGTATGACAGAGGAAAATTGCCATATAAACATGATTGGATTATCATTGTTTATAGTTTTTAATCATGTTTATCGTTTTTGTCATTGTTTGTACAGAGCAGCTTCCATTTTCTGATGTAAAAGATACCCATGATTTCATTCTTTCTCTGTTTCAGGATTTTGTATGCATGTTCACTCAAACTACACAGCACGAAAAAGAGGTTTTACTCATATATGTGCAATTATACATCATGTACAGTGTGCCGCACTTTGATCATGCATGTGGAATTTTTTTTCCTGCTGTTCTTTCTGGGTGTTCATGTGCTGCTTCTGTTCGGGACTGTGTCTGCTGTTTGTTCATACTCTGCCGAGACGTATGAGATGTATGAATCTCATTGCACTTTGTAGTGCCTCTGTGATATGTGAACAAGGGGCTTGAGCATGTGTGCAGGTAAGTGACTGCTTACAACAGCACACCACAGAGAGGTCAGAGAAGTGAGACGGAAATTAAATTGGGGGGCTGACAAGCCACCAGTTCTGCACCTTGTTAACAAATGATCACTAATAGGTATATATTTCCTTATGTCCCTGACTTGACTTGCAATACTCCAGACTGGTATAGAGCGCTGAACCCCCCACACAATGTGTGATGTGCTGGTTGATGTTTTGTGTTCCTTTTGCTGTGTGTGTGTGTGTGTGTGTGTGTGTGTGTGTGTGTGTGTGTGTGTGTGTGTGTGTGTGTGTGTGTGTGTGTGTGTGTGTGTGTGTGTGTGTGAGAGAGAGAGAGAGAGAGAGAGAGAGAGAGAGAGAGAGAGAGAGAGAGAGAGAGAGAGAGAGAGAGAGAGAGAGAGAGAGAGAGAGAGAGAGAGAAAGACCTGAGATAGACAGAGTTCACTTATTAAGTGATTTTGGTGCTCTGCTCAGTGTAAGAAAAAGAAAAATCTCTAAATAAATACATTTAACATTTATCACCAAAATAGAAAAAAAAACCTTCTCAGATGAAAGCTTGAATTGATTGCTGTCCAGGGCCTGTACGGATGTTATGAGATACATACTGAAACTACTGTTGCAAAG
>NC_085872.1:30590633-30610633 GCF_034702125.1 Engraulis encrasicolus
TAGGAAAGCCCTTGTGTTGCAGTGCTAACGGCCTCAGAGTACAGAGCCAGCCTTTTACAATGGTTGTACATGTACAGGCGCACACAAGGGTTAAACTTCAGATCTCTGTCTTTCATTGTTTTTTAAAGTACTTACATTAAAAATACATACTGTAGAGGGCAGATAAAAAAGAAAGCAAAGGGAGACAGAGAAAGTAAGACCCAGCATAGAAAGAACTGCAGAGGAAGAAGACAAACCATTCAATCACCCGGTATCTTAAAGAATAATGAAGACTGTAACCACAGTTATAGAAATAAAAATGATACGATGAACTTAGTTATATTAAAAAAATAAGTATCCGTCTACATTTTTAAAGTCACACAACCAGTGGCGTGCACAGACATTTTGGGGGGAAAGGTGCTGAAGGGGGGTGTTGGGGGCATGTGGAACAACCGATTGCCTTGCTAGGCTTATAGAGGCTATTTATTATATCTGGGCATTATTGTAACATGCATTTGATCGCAAGGCATTTGTAAATGATCATGTCCACATTGACCACAGTGCATTGTGACTAAAAAAAGATTTTCTTACAAAAAAGGGCATTTCAAATAAGGCAAAGGGCACTACCTCGTCCCTATATCTGTGCACACCTATGCCAGCCTGATCTCCAAAAATGTCGTGCTCCTGGACACGGATGTTAGGACACAAAATCCGTGTCCAGGAGCACGGATTTTGCCAAAATTCCGTGCTCTTGGACACGGAATTGTTTTCCGTGATGGGCACACGGAAGTGCTTTCTATATTCCCACAGCACTGTGTTAACTCTATCATTAGAAAATACATACCAAATGCTAACCCTAAGCAAAATAATGCTATAGCAATTGAAGTTGTGCCCTGACCAAAACATTCCCTAACCTTAACCTGTCATTAAATACATATTTTTGAGAAATACCTTTTCCAGTTGGTTGATAGGCTATCAAATTCATATAATGAATGAAAGAATACTAGCTGTGCCCAGACCAAAACAATCCCTAACCCTAACCTGTCAGTAAGAAATGTTTTTTTGGAGAAAAAAATATTTGACTGAGGTCAAAGACTGTGGAAGCATAGAGCTGTGGGAGTATAGAGAGAGCACTTCTGTGTGTCCATCACGGAAAACAATTCCGTGTCCAGGAGCACGGAAAACAATTCCGTGTCCAGGAGCACGGAATTTTGGCAAAATCCGTACTCCTGGACACGGATTTCGTGTCCTTAACATCCGTGTCCAGGAGCACGGAATTTTTGGAGATCATGTTGCCTATGCACACAACGCATCTTCCTGACAGGACCAGAGATGTGGGTGTCGCCCTAATGCTCATAGTTTATATGTTAATGTACAGCACAGACATGAGCACACAAACATAGTCATGACTTATCGGTCACGTGTCCACCTCTGGCGTGAACACGATATTAACCCTCCTGCAGTGGCGACAGCGTCGGCGGCAGCGGCTGTGGCAGCAGCACTCGCGTAGTTAATCCGAGCATCATTGCTCCACATTAATAGGCCGTGCAAATGGGGAGTGGCCTGGCCTCCATCACCCGTCCTAATGGCACTGTGGTAATTACCATGAGCATCTTGGGGTCACACGTGGGGAAAGCCAGTCATCAGCAGCAGGCAGAGATGCTGTGTTTAACTACGTCCAGAGTAATGCGTCTGGGACAGGCACGCCGCCGTGGTGGGTTTGATAAGGCTTCATAAGCGTGTGATGTACTGTACTCTACTGGCCGCGAGCTGTGTGCACCAATGGTCTGATAAAATAGAAAACACTTCATTTGTCTTACCCACTCAATGAGGAACAATCTTCAGCTCTATCTATCACCATTCAATAACGAAACAGGTCATGTTACAACACTCCTGAAATTA
The DNA here is from genome assembly GCF_034702125.1 of Engraulis encrasicolus. Lineage (NCBI taxonomy): Eukaryota > Metazoa > Chordata > Actinopteri > Clupeiformes > Engraulidae > Engraulis > Engraulis encrasicolus. The sequence continues at coordinate 30,592,515 of NC_085872.1, forward strand.
AAATCTCTCTCCCTCTCCCGTTTAGCCCTTTTTCCTCACAAACACACTCCTTTCCCGTCCTATCTCCTCTTGTATTAATGGGGTGATTCTGCCGTAGACGCGGCTGTAGCTCAATTTCATTCTGTCACTGTTGGAGGTGTGAGCCCCATCTGGTGGCTCTTGCCCACAGTCCTGAAATCACTGGAAAACATGAATCAGTATCGCAGGCATACAGCCACACAGCCACACAGCTTACAGTATACAGAAGAGGGTTTACGTTCATCCGTTGGTGTTTTGATAATGGTAAAGACACATTTTCAAATTAGTTTGTTTGGTAACACTTTCTATGAAGCCCATATCTATAGCGCATTATGAGCACATTCATAACAAATTATACTGCGCATCATAATTATAGTGCATTATGACTGCACTTTTAACGCTTCATGATGGAGTATATCAACAGTCATGAATAACTATAAATCTAGCTTATAATGCATTATAAATCTTAGGATGTTTTGAGTGCTTGTGAATGGTTATAAACTACAGGCAGTGAAGGGGCTTATAATGCATTATAACGGTCATGATGCACTATGACTAATTATGATGCGCATTATAATTTGTTATAAATGCACTCATAATGCGCTATAGATATGGGCTTCATAGAAAGTGTTACCGTTTTTTTTTTTTTTTGCAATACCTCGTTCTGTATGGTATAGATTGAATATATCAGAAAACAAAAATCTTTTGTAATCAAGTACCATGCTTTCAGTGAAATACCACACATACGTACTGTATGTCCCAGAATTCCAATTTGTAAGGAGTTTGGTGTGTATATAGTCGTATACTATGTGTATTCTTGGTGTTTTTCTTAGAGACTATGAGGCTATGAAAACAGTATAACACATTTTCATGCATATACTCACATTTCTCACACATTCATGGCAATGACTAAAGCTTCCTAAAGCAATCTAATTCATGCTGAATCCCCTATCTCGCAGACAAGGCTGATTAAACAAAGGGTCCATCTGAGGTACAGCTGGGCGTCTGTGTAAATCTCTCGCCCTGACAAAGTCAATATTTGCTCATCATGTGCATTAATAGCTGCCCAAAAACAAAACAATCTCCCACCAACACACGTTGCACTCACAATCAGATGTAAGTTGCTTTTGCAGCGGGTCTTATACATTATACATTATAGGCCTACATTATACATTTCACTTTGCTGACGCTTTTTATCCAAAGCGACTAACAGATATTTTTACAGGGTATTTGATACAGTCCCTGGAGTAATGTGGGGTTAGGTGCCTTGCTCAAGGGCACCTCAGCCATGGGGGAGGTAGGGAGTGGAAGGGTGGGATTCGAACCCGCAACCCTCTGATCTAAAGCCCATCTCTCTGACCATTATGCTACATCTGCCCCTGTCCTGAGTCGTACCATGTGAAAAAAAATAAAAAAAGTACATCTCACATTGATGAATCCAATGCAGTTTTGTGTGGGCCTTCCTACAACACCTCTTTATAGTGAAATCCTGTGCTTTGGATGCCCTCTCTAGGTCCTGATATCGGTTACACTAAGCTTGACTCCGACATCATATGTTTGATATAATAGTGTCATAACAGTGTCATGACACAGTCATGGGCGAGTCATAAACATAATGTCAATGTCATAAACATTTTATGGTCATGAAAAGTAGACACGGTTAGCGCTGTGCTGCCTTTGCCAAAAACGAAAGTCACTCATTGACAAAGTCATAAAATATTTATGACATTGACATAATGTTTATGGCACGTGCATGACTGCATTATGACAATGTTATGACACCGTTATGTCATATGTATGACGCCGGCGTCAAGTAAAGTGTAACCCTGATATCAGAAGCTCACAAGTCTTTGGTGCATTAGTTGAATATGTAATGTCTTCTGTAAACATTATACCTATATTTGTTGTCATCCAAACTAATAGAAAATACCTCTTTTGTATGCTATGAAAAGAAAAAAAATGTATGTTTCCACTGTGCTTCTTCTTGTGCGAAACTTTCTTGCTTTACACACAATTTTGCCTCTAGTGCACCATATTGTGCAACCTCGTAGAGTTTCATCAGCAATAAATGATTGCAAAGTAAGGCATGCACCAAAGGAACGCTTGATTAAGCAGTCAGTATACTATCAGAGGATATGGCCCCCACTAATTACTCTGGGGCTGTCTGCTTAGGGGCACCTCACCTCAGACACCACTACCGCACACCCAGAGTCTCCCTCCCAGAGTATTTCCAGCGATCTGCCAATAATTACTCTTATCATGAGCCTCCGAAATACTGCTGACTAACACAAACCTGGCTGGTGGACTAGGAGGATGGGATGTTGTCTGTAAACACACACACGCACAACACACACGTACGCACGCACACACGCACAGGGCCGCTGACAGCTTTGGCTGGGCCCAGGACAAAAGTCTCTGAATGGGCCCCCTCTTTTCCTCCAACCCCAATTCATAGTGTTAATAGCGCTGTTTAAAACGTTTTTTTTTTCCTCCTTCCTCCGACATAGCGCCCGACGCACCGTCATTATGATTGCGGGCTAATGTGCATATTCTTTCGGTCACAGACGGTCAAATTAGAAACACAAGGTTACTAAGCTGTTGTGGTTGTGAAACAATTCAATGCGATGCCCTTTTTTTATTGTGTTCATCTGTGTGAATTATCTCCTTTTTAAAATGAACGATACAGTGCAGTGCGTGTTTGGTTAAGATTATAGAAAACTTGCGCTTTGTTACTCTCTCCTGCCTTTCCTAGTACCTGCATCATCTGAATAATATTTTACTGAATTCCTGAGGCTCTTGGTTTCTTCTATTTTGCTTTTTCTTCATTTTCTAGAGATGCACCGGATCCGGTTCCGGTTCCGGACCCGGCAGGATAACAGGGTTTTTCACAGGATCCGGATCCGGCAGGATCTTAAGCAGTGGATCCGGTATCCGGCATGTTACCTAAAAATCAGGGTCTGGTGCATCTCTAGCCTAGGCTTCACAGTCAATCTTTCACAACCCCAATCACTGCATGGAGTGAAAGCCCTTTGGAAGCAGGCAGTGTGGCAATAAGCCAATGAGTCTAAAAATTAGTTTGAGCCAACGTAATAAAAAGGGCCCACGTGTGCGAGTAGACTATATGTTTCAACCCTTTTGTAGGATCCGGTATCCGGTTCCGGATCCGGCAAGATCTTAAGCAGTGGATCCGGTATCCGGCAAGATCCTAAAAATCAGGATCCGGTGCATCTCTATCATTTTCTGCCCTCCTGATCTGTACTGATGCACTATGGCAAATGGCACGAGCCGTGTTGGTTGAAGCCGTTTTTTTCATCCTCATAATGATCGACCAAACCATTTGTGCGCTAGGGGTGGGGAGGTGGTGGATTCTTGATCCCTTTTTAAGGACAGGATAGGCAACATTTCTGGATATAATTTTTTTGAATGCAAATATAGCACATTCTCTCTCCTTCAAACCAACTTATTTTGAAATAAAATAGAACCATTAATCACAAACTTCATGAGGGCCCAATTCTGGGCCCCCTTTATTCCTGGGCCGGGGCCGGGGCGTGTGTGTGTGTGTGTGTGTGTGTGTGTGTGTGTGTGTGTGTGTGTGTGTGTTTATGTGTTTGTGTGTGTGTGTGTGTGTGTGTGTGTGTGTGTGTGTGTGTGTTTATGTGTTTGTGTGTGTGTGTGTGTGTGTGTGTGTGCTCATGTGCGTTTGTGTTTGTGTGTTGTGTGTACTTATTAACCTTTTAAAACAAGTGTACATATGTGTAACAGACCCCTTGATCATTACCTGGATTTTGTTTCTTCATGAAAATGTCACTGATTTTCACCAAAATGAACACTTTTATGAGGGGGATGTGTTTTTGTCAAACTTTCAACAATCAGCGTCATACTAATCAATACTGCTGATCGACCTCCTTGGATTGAAGGTTCCTCCAAATGTGTTCACATAACCCCTGACTTAAAAAAAGAGGGTGATCACGCAATGTACTGTAAGTCACAGACGGTATTGCTGCTGCTGCTGCACCGACTTCTGCCATCAGTATTGCTGCTACAGACACCAGTTACAGACGGGGCGTTCTTACTCTTAAAGGTAAGATCAATGTTTCTTACATAAACCAGGTTTGTTAAGAAATATTAAAATATAGTGTTTTAGTCAATCTCTTTTTGATTAAGCATTCCTGTATAAATGCCTTTTGAGAGAGAGAAAGAGAGAGAGACGGAGAGACAGAGACATAGAGAGTGAGAGAGAGACCAGCTTTTTTAAATCGCCACGCACACATTGGTGGGTCATGCCTGTGCCCGATTTATCTATCTGTGTAACATTGATTCAATTGTGATCAACTTTTATGAGTAAAGAAGTCAAAATGTGCAGGCTTAGGTATGCTTATTCTTTCCACGGTGTAAGCCACTCAGAATCGGTGGAATATTTTATTTTACAGTGACTTGGAAGATGAGGGCTGCCATCTCACTGCTGGTGCTGCTGCTTAACGGCACTGGTGTCTCTACCCAGGACGTCTCTACTGAGCTGAAGGAACTCAGAGACATGGTGGTGGACCTGAGAGCAACACTACAACATACTCAAGATGACATGAAGGTTTTGGAGGCAGATAACGGGGCAATGAAACAAGGACTGGCAGTCAGTGAGGCAGAGATGAAGATGGAGGTGGACAATCTGAAGAAGGAAAATGCCGCACAAGAGGCAGAGCTGACAGCAGTGAAGACCAGACTGGCAGCCACTGAGACTGAAGTGGAGAATCTGGAGAAAGAGATCAAAGCAGCACCCAAGGTGGCCTTCTCTGCAGGTCTGAGACAATCTGGTGAAGGGTACACAAGGGCTGAGAAGAGTGGTGGTGATCTCAACTTAGTGTTCAATAGAGCCCTCAACAATGTAGGAGAGGCCTACAACAGCACAACTGGCTTCTTCTCCGCTCCAGTCAGGGGGGTCTACTACTTGAGGTTCACTGTTATGGATATACTAGCCTCACACTACATGGAGATCAGGATGCATAAGAATGGGGAGAAGCTCATGGGGCTGTCTGATGGAGTGACCATCACTAGGGTTGTGGGTGTGTTCTGACTAACATGCCAACGAGCGTGGCACTTTGGTGTAGCGGTCAGAGCCCCAGGTTACTACCCCAGAAGGTCTGGGATTGAGTCCCAGCTGGGCAACTCTACTCCCCTTCGTTACTAATGGTGTCAGAAGTGGGATGGTACCATGAGGCAATTGGAAGCGTGCCCATTGTGTGTGAGCCGTAATTCCATGTGAGGGACCCCAGTGATGGGTGAAGAATTGATGACAGGGCACAATGGATGGGAGAAGCATGATGGGCAGTTGTGTGAGGGACACCATGAGTGTGCGAAGCGCACTGGTGCGCTTCCCGAAGGGGGAGGCAGTGCGATCACCACTGTGACCATCACTAGGGTTGTGTCTGTGTTCTGACTAATATGCCAATGAGCCTGGCTCTTTGGTGTAGCGGTCAGAGCACTGGTTTACTATTCCAGAAGGTCTGGATTCGAGTCCCGCTGGGCAACTCTACTCCTCTTCGCTACAGGCTGCCTGATTTTGACAGCGATGGATTGGTCTCCTATCTGTCCAGTGGCCTGACTCTGCAGCTGGAGAAGGGAGATAAAGTAAACTTGATGCTACCAGCAGGCCGCAGACTCTGGGATAGTCTTAATAACTACAACACCTTCAGTGGCTTCCTGCTCTTCCCTCTCTGAACGCCACTACATCACAGGGCCACTGACAGCTTTGGCTGGGTACAAAACAAAGTTACCTTAAAAAGTTACCCTGGTCCCGGGATGACTGAACCCTTTGTCCCCCTCATCGGCCTCCTTGATGGTGTTGGTGATGTTTTGTTTGACAAATGATGAATGTTGTAAAACATTGCCATGATCAAGTACATGTCTCTTAAACAGTATATATGTGTCAGGTTATCGTACACCAATACACCAATACACCAATAGTACCAAAAAGGGAAGAAAAAGCCAAGATCTTGACTCAGGCACTTCAGTTTGTTGAAAACGTTTTCCGTGTTGTTTCTTTCTCTGCTGCTGGCTTCTTCGCAACCCACCAAGCACACGCACACGCACACACACACACACACACAAATACAGAGCACACACACACACACACACACACACACACACACACACACACACACACACACACACACACACACACACACACACACACACACACACACACACACACACACACACACACACACAAATACAGAGTACAAACACAAATACAGAGTACACACATAAATACAGAGTACACACTCGGTCCTCCCAAGTGCTTACGTAGACTCTCCTGGGTAGATGAAGTGTGTAGTATGTTTGGGTCTGTTGAGACCCTGACAGTATGGCTTCACAGGAGGATCCAACACTACTCAAAGCAGGATAGTACAAACTTGTTTTAAATTTTGCCTTATTTTTTTTATAAATGCTCGCACAAGATGTGCTATAACATCAGCAAAATCTTCTCCCGCATATTTGTCAATGTGTGCACTGGGTACCTGTGCAGTAAACCAATCAGTGTATTTATAATTATGCACGATCACCAAATAAATATGACAAATGTGCATACATAAAAGACATAGTGTTTTACACAACACTTAATGTTGATATATGGTAATGTATGGATTGAGCGACAGCAAAGACATACACACATCATTACCATGTTTTCCTTAGTTCACAATCACAAATGACTACATTTTGAGAAATACATCTCCTCCTGACACGTCTGTTATGTAGACACAGAATGGGAATCCTAGAACGAACACACACACACACACACACACGCACACACGCACAAACACACACACGCAATCTCATAACCCAGGTCTTGTTCGGAAGGGGGGGACCTTTTGAAGGCAGTGGGCCTTTGATGTCTTGTAAATATGGGCATAATGCGGGGGTAATTAATAAATCATTTGCATATGATGAACTAGGGCACTTAGTCAATGTTCTTTGGGTACAGGCACCTGAGGAAAACAATAACAACACACAACATTAAAAAAACGTGCACTTCGGCAAAAAAGAGCACTTTGCTTTAACTCAGAAAACATTAGCGGCTAATTAGCTTCTAATTGCCAATATTTTGGCAGGTGTTGGTGAGGCCCTGGTGGAACGAGCTCATCATGGGTATCCTCGACTGGGCACGGGCTGCTGGTCCTGGGAGGGTTGCAGTGTGGGATGCTAGATTAACAACAACTCCCTGTCATTAATGCCTGCGATGCTAACTTAGCCAGTCTTTAATGGAGCGGTGTTGGCAGTGTGAGGGTGTTATCATTTTTACAGACAAATTTCATACTTTTGACATCCCGCTTACCGGCTTTTTAAGGCCTCCTATTGGCAGGTAAATGTTCCACAGGAAAGGCAGCTATTATGCCTGCGGCCTGGTAGGTTGCAGCTCTATCGATGGTGTCTTGTTTAATTAATGTGTCTGATTGTTTTGCTTTGGATATGTTCTGTGTATTGTGCACTATTGGATGCGATGTATTAAACATTTGCATAGTTCTTAGAAGCTATTCTGTATGAAAGCAGATTCATTTCACATTTTCAAATCAATGGAAAAAAGGTAACCCTGGAGAGCTTACTTAAATATTGAGCCAAGTAGATCTAGGTTTCTCTCTCTTTCTCTCTATCCTCTCTCTCTCACTCACTCACTCACTCACCCCCCTCCTTTCCTGGCCTGCTGCTGGCTTTTGGCAGAAAGTGAGCGTCAAACTTGGCCGATTCCCCCGGGAGCACGCTCCTCCCTAGACAAGGTGCTGACCAAGCAAAAAGCCCGAGCTCTTGATGAAGAGTAAGCGCGCGGCGCGCTCACCGCCAGCCAGATATCATTAGAGTGTGTCTCTCATTTCCATCGCTTTGCACTTCTGCCTGCGCGAGTGGAAGAGGTCTACCGGGGGGGATGGAACAAAATCAGACATTGTTAGAGTGCTCACCACCTCCACTCCTTTCACACTTCTTTCTCACTCCGCGGTTTAGCCCATTTAGCTCCATGAACTGTAGCGTTGGGACTTTTTCCCCCAGTCGAAAGCTGATGTTTTATTGAACATATGGAGATATAGAGAGGGGGAGCAGCTCAGTGTCATGCTTGCAAGCAAGGGATTATGTATGTGCTACTGTGACAGTAATCGGGCACTTTTTAAAGATCTGGCCTGTGCTTGTGCAATGGCTTATTTTTTGACAAGACCTGCAGCAGCAACAGCAGACTCAGAGAGAGGCATGACACACACTGAAGGCGTTGCTTGATGTTACATTTGTGTCTCGGAAGAAGTGATGGTGGCAAACGCTTGCCTCTGGTAATCCTTGTTAAAAATAAGGCACACATTTGTCCCGGGGTCAGTATGCAAGTGTTAATAGCACATAGGTTTACTTGTGTGAAAACACCCTGGCATACACTGTTAGGCTGTGTGAAATGAACTCCAAACACCCCCCCTCTAATGAAATTCAAATTCATCTCTGAGTTAATTTTAGACAGGCATTGTTTTTCCCCCTGTCTTTTTTCAGTTTCACCTTTGGGACATCAAAGTATCTATTACTCCCCCCAAGTCCCTGAAGGTGTGTTTAAAAAAAGAAAGGAAGAGGAAAAAAAAACACACTTCAACTTTACTCTGCATCTTTTTTTGGTCTACCTCCCCTCAGTCAACCATTGTATCATTCGACCTTGAGTGAGATGCTGTCAGGCACTTTTTAGAACCTAAGCACCACAGTTTCCCCCATGCTCCCCGGGGACGAGCGAGGGCTGTGGCCCAGTAGCACTCACAGTGGCTGGCAGCGGATCAAAAGCAAACCAGGTTCCCGAGCTCATTCCAATTATAACAGCGCGCTACTATCAACTACAAATACAAATAGCACCTAAGTGATAGCATTCGTGGCCTGGAGGACTGCTTGCCAAAGAGAAGGCAGCATGCTAATCAGGCTACCTTTTGCCATGGGCTATTTAGGGAATAGCCTCTCATCCTACCCCATCCACCAATTCCCCATGCAGGCGTGGGGGAAGAGGAAAAAAGGGGAGCTGCGTTTCCCCCACTGCACCATTCAAGGACGAAATATTCTAAAATGGATCTTCAGCTCTTGCTCTTGGCCACTATCCATATTAATTATAACAAATACTCTAATGACACACTCTGAATTAAATATAAATGCATCTCTTACAGTATGTAGCCATACAAATGAGTTGGTGCATGATGTACTTGTTGATATAGTTACTCTTGTTCTTCCCCGTAAAACAAAAATGCAAAGACTTGAGATGGGGTCTTTCGCACACTTGCTTGCCAGTACTGTGTAATGGTGGCAAGGATACAAGACTTGAGCTGTACTATAGCAGGTACCCAAAATTGTGACAACCAGTGTGAAAATGCAGGTGACATTTGAAACATGTGCACTTGCTTTCCCCCCCAAGTCTGATTATCTCTTGGAGAAGGCAGAGAGTGAAATATTGGCTCCCTTTTATTTTTATGACTATTATTATTATTTTTTGGGGAATGCTGCAGTTCAGTAGATTAGCTGTGGCGCAGCAGCAGTGCTGTGGCACGCCTCCCACCACCACCGCCACCCCCACCCTCCCCACCCCCACCCCCACCCCCAAGCCCTGCGTGGTGGCGGACAGCCCCTCGGAGTTTGGCGTTCCTCCAGAGCCGCGGCGTGGGGGCAGGTGGGGGTGTGTGTGTGAGGGTTGGGAATGGGGGTGTACTTTGTGTGTGTGTGCGTGTGTGTGTGTGTGTGTGTATGTGTGTGCGTGCGTGTGTGTTGGGGTGGGTGGGGGGGTGTTTGGAACAGTGGGAGCTCCAGCTCATAGCACACATTGCGCACCACAGGACCCCCATCACCAGCCCCGGCCCGAAGGCACAACTCTCAAGGACATGGAGAACTGGGACAGAGCAGAGAGAGCAGCCCGCCGCCTCCTTCCCAGCGTCGCCTCCGCTCGCTCTGCACCGAAGAGACACCAGCACCGCCGCCACCTCCGCCAGCCAGCCAACACAGACGCCTCAGCCATCGCCGAGGATGATAGGAAGTGTGTGTAGGTGTCTCTGTGTGTGCACATGTGTGTGTGCGTGGGTGGGTGGGTACATGAAAGTGTGTGAGTGTGTGTGTGTGTGTGTGTGTGTGTGTGTGTGTGTGTGTGTGTGTGTGTGTGTGTGTGTGTGTTTATGTGTGTGTTTGTGTGCACGTGTGTGTGTGTTGTGTGTGTGTGTATGTGCGTGGGTGGGTGGGTGGTCGCATAAAGGTGTGTTTGTGTGTGTGTGCGTGCGTGCGTGCCTGCCTGCCTGCCTGCGTGCGTGGTTACTGGCTTGAAACACAATTTGCTTTGGTTGTCTTCCCATTTCACATTTTTTCAACATAGAGTAAGCATATGATGAATGCAATAACAAAAATATTTCCTTGGAGCACATTGGAGCCCTATTTCCTTAGTTTGGGTGACTATTACAGCATTGGACCACCATGGCAGATGTGGTGCCCATGATTGAGAGCTGTATGGGAGGGATTTAGTTAGGTCATATGTTTAACATACCATGGCAACATCATAAGTCACATGGATACCCCGTAAGGCCAGTGGTCTGGGTGGGCTGGACAGTCTGGGTAGTTTGGTTGGGTAGTGACAAACACATTACAGCATCATTTATGGTAAGGTTTTTTTTTAAGGGGATTTTATGCCTTTATTTGACAGGACAGTCGAAGATGATGACAGGAAGCAAATGGGACAGGGAGACAGGGGAGGATCGGGGAATGACCCCGGCTTGGACTTGCAAGCCCAAATGTTCGGGGCTTAGTGCGCTGTGTATGGTAAGGTTTTTCAATCGTGAAATTAGATCATTGGACACTGCAATGCAATGATACGATAGCAATTGTTTTGCTGCCTGTCCACCATCTCTTTCTGGCCTTTTCTAACTTACTGTGTTTTCTCTTACTTGGCAAGTCCAGCGAGTGCAAGCCACCTACATAGCCAGTGGCGGAACAATTGCACACAGGGCCCCAGGGCAAAACACAGATAGGGCCCCCCATATAGCCTCCAATGGTCATGTACAGCCTGCAAAGGTCATAATAGTGCCCCACCACCCATACAGGAGGGCCCTGGGCCCAGGGGCAGATGCCCTGCTTGCCCCCCCTATAGCTCCGCCCCTGTACATAGCTATAGGCCTTTATGAAGTTTTCATGACATGCCTGCAGCAGTGCACACGCACACACACAGTCTCCAATAAAACATTCACAGACCTTTTATTGACATTAGGAGGTCCCTGAATGATTTCTCCTTCGAAAAACTCTGAGGATGCCCATGTGCCGCTTTACATAATGCATCGGATAGTAATCCTCTCATTTCACGTGTGGTGGTGTGTTATTGTTTGATGTGAATGCGGCTTACAGCATGGCGAGGCGTGGCACGGCTGCATGGTAACAACTAATTTAAAGGCAAATGCAATGCAATGACATTTCTTTTCTCCCCACCTGTAAACCTGGTGACATGTTGTGCACGAACAGTATGTCTTTTTTTTTGTCATAAAAACTAATTCAGGATTAATGGCTATTGTACCTCTGCATTTTTATGATGAAATTGAAAAGTATAGTTGGAGAAAAACAATATACTGTAGCAGAGGACCCTGCAAAACACTCACACACAGCCACCTAGAAAGAAAAAAAAGTAATAATTTGTTTTGTGTCCCTGCAGTAGATTTGTTATTTCATCCTCTCCTCCACTCCTCCACTCTTGATGTGACACAAAACACGGTGGTTTGGCCAATTTGAAAACGGAGCGCCACAGGCCTCTCTAAGAGAGAGGAATTACAAGCCCAGGACTCAGGGGGAGGCGGTGGGGCCCAGCCGCGCGGATGTTGTTCCCTTCTTCCCCCCCACCCGCCCTTCATTGACAGAGGACTGCTGAAACGGGGCTCGGCAGCCACCCCCCTATACCTCCCATCACACAAACTCAAGCCCACATTGTGCCAGGGATAGGCAAGCCCCCAGACCCAACCTGAACGCATCGACCCGGCCCCTCTCTCTCTGTACCCTGGGCCCCTGATGGAAAGAGCCCCTGTGTATGTGTGTGTGTGTGTTTAATGGGGAGGGGGAGACAGGGGAAGGGGTACATGTAGGTGGGGTGCCATGTTGGGTTCATCTGATCGTCAGCACCGCACTGGCCCACCCGCCCCCGTCCTCGGCCCTTTTTCGTCTCCTGGACGGCGCCGGGTTTGATCCGGGAGCCCTTTTCGCCCGCGCCCGGCACACGGATCCATCTGGAGGAGCCCCTCTCTCTCATTTGAAGGGCCAGGTTAATGCGCGGCCGGGAGCCCTGGTGGATCGATGGCATTATTTCCCTAAAACGCCAGCGTGGCAAGAGCCAGCAGGTGGGGGGCTTTTACTGCAGCCAGTGTCCCGGCGAGGCCGGGGCCCGCATCGATCAGGCCCACGCTGGATTGCGTGCACCTTCTGGGGAACGATCCATTTGAGTCCCCCTGGGCGGCTTTGGGGGTCCGCCGCTGGAGTAGAGGTCCCAGCATGCAGCAGGTGCCAAAAACATCAAAAACAGGAATGTTTACAGATTACATGAGGAGAAAGCATATTACAGCAATTAGACAGTCCGTGGGGGCCCAGATATCAATTTACTCCACTTTTTTTGGCTAGCTGGAGTACTTCTAACTACGAGAGTTAGAGGAGGAGGGAAAAAAAACAAAAAAACAAGAACTCAAACTTTTCTACAAAGGACACTTTATTGGTTAGATTGCAAAGCCAGATATCCACACCATGGTTCACACCACATGCACTGTATATTAATGAATGCAAGGTCACTTTCAGTAGCTGCACTGCACAGCTTGCCACAGCTATGTTATTTTCAATACTGTATTTTTTTTATTATTTTTTTTTAACAATCAGCCATCATACATGCCTCACTGTGGCCTTCGTACATTCCATCAACAGTGAGACCAAAGACCAAAGACCAAAGAGACCAAACTAAAATTGCAAGGATGTCTTTGGTGTTAAATCCCAAAAATATCATTGCCTGACTGGAGCATCAGTCATATCATTGCTTGACTGGAGCATCAGTGTTACTGTAGGCTGTGACTGAATGAGTCAGTAGTTGCCAGTGAGGCCTACTGCATGATGTAGCCATGTTATTTTAGTGAAAGCCTCAATCGCGGGTGTCACTGCCATCTTTAGTTCACTGGCCTGAGCGACAGCATAGCATACATGTGCCAGATGAACGAAAGGACGCGACGGTCCAGTGCCTCTGCCTGGAACTTGCAGTGGGTTTTCAGATCCAATTACAGATTACGGCGGGGGTGCATCAAAAACATCTACGGGCAAACGCTTCCCCATGTATGCTCAAAAACAACAAGCCGACATTAAAACTGATATAGGTGAGAGATAGGTAAATAAAATTCCCTAGGGGGGTTGTTGGAGGGGGGTTAGATATGGATTGCAAGGTCAGGTGAGGCTGGGCTATTCTGACAGAGAAACACAAATGGATGCAGATGGTTTCAGGGCACGTGCGGAGGGAATGTTAAAGGGAGATTATGCATGTTTATGGATTTTTTCAGCTTGTTGGATCTCAGATCCATGGCAAATAAGGAATAAATGTTATCTTTCATTGGAATGAGTGAGGGCAATCAATATTTCTTTCCGCGTTCATGGCTCACGGTACTCCAATAAAACCGCTGCCATCACCACCTTAGTCGAGGGCGCCTCTGATGAAAAGTGATTGCATACTGATTGCATAGTGATAAGGAACCATTTCCACTCAGGTCCTCCTCGCCCCGTTTCAGCTGAAACATCAAAGCATCCTTCCACGATGATATATAACTAAATAAATAAATAAATGCATTAACGCTGTGATGCCAAAAGTATAAATGCGGTAGGCAAGTGACCTCAAAAGAACTGCAAGTTACTGCACTGTTATTTCTAGCCACCCTCCCTCTCACTCTCTCTCTCTCTCTCTTTCTCTTGCTGCTGAGGTGCGGCTGGGAGTCCAGTGGAGGTGGTGGCGTGGTGGCGGCGGTGTGGAGATTGGGAGGGCTCGCTGGGTAGAGGGTACCTTCACTGAGCACACCCCTGCAAGGCCCCGGAGCACTGCAGCTCCTGCCCAATAAAGCAGCCGAGCTCCCCTGGGCCCTTCCCTCAAGCCTCCGGTCGCTGCTTGTTTTTGCACCATTTATTTAGTGTGACACATCTCCAATTAAACTGTGGAGGCTGCTGCATTTCCCCCCATAACCACCTCTTATTCCTCCCCATAGACTTTCTGTCACAGGGAGAGAGAGGGGGGGGGAGGCACAGTGAGGGAAGAGAGGGAAGAAGGGAATGAGTGAGTGTGTGCACAGGAGAAAGACAGAGAGAGAGAGAGAGAGAGAGAGAGAGAGAGAGAGAGAGAGAGAGAGAGAGAGAGAGAGAGAGAGATGGAAAGAGAGAGAGTGAAAGGAAGAGAGCGAGAGAGAGAGAAAAAGGAGGGAGAGTGAGAGAAGGAGGGAGTTGAGCGACCATATCTTGCCTCCCAGCTATGATCACAATGTCATTTTCCCCACTGTGGATAGAGTCTTGCTCTGAAAGGCGCCCTGAATTATAATTGTCAAAATATTGAACGAGATAATCACGGCCTGAAATGAGACTGTCACAGCGCCGCAGCCGCAATGCCGGGTGTAGACAACGTGACAATGACATGACCCTTATGGATAGCACTGTCCTGGATAAGCATTTAAAATTAGCCAAACGTCTGCACGGCTACTGCAATACCTATACACCCATCCTCACTGAGAGGTGCTGTAGGTAGGTGTGCAAGTGCAAGCAACAAATTATTTATCTGTGCTGTTCGTGCAAACATTTTAAATTGTGGCAGGACTTTGTTGGGTCGTACTTTCCCCATAAAGGCAGAATGATACAAAACGCTCATGCCAAAAAAGCTCAAGATCAGTACACTAAAACAGCAGCTCTTACTGGCTGCCAGATTTGGATAGTTTTTTTTGCATCAGATGAGCAAGGGATAGAGACATGGAAAGGAAGAGAGGAGAGAGAGCTGGAGAGGAAGGAAAAAAAGGGGGGTGGGGGGGTAGAGATGGTAAGAGAGACATGGAAAGGAAGAGATGGAGAGTGAGATGGTGAGATCCAGCATGTGTGCAAGAGAGATAGGGAGGGACAGAGAGAGAGAGAGAGAGAGAGAGAGAGAGAGAGAGAGAGAGCACAGTAAGGAAGAAACAGAAATAGGCAGGGCTTATTTCCTCGTCTCTGCGCTCCCTACTGTCCTCGCCACTGTCGCAGGAGGAGTGACTTTGTCCGACCCCTAGCCCGTCTGCGGGTGCGCAGCTGAGTGCAGCCGCTGCCAAGCTGGATTGGCGGGGGAGAGCCCGGTAGCCAGCCTCCGCCAAGCGGCGAGGCCAGGGGGAGCCCCAGTGGCAGCTGGGAAGGGTGGGGTAGCCAGCTGTGGAGCAGCAGGGCGGTGTGGCGGCGGGGAGATGCCACGAGACGCCGAGAAAGCGGCTGTCACATGTGCCGTGCAGCACGCACACTGCACATGCACACTGCACATGCACACATACATGTACACAAGCGGCTGTCACATGTGCCGTGCAGCACGCACACTGCACATGCACACTGCACATGCACACATACATGTACACAAACTCTCGCACACATTCATGCACACACAAACACATACACAAGCCATCTTACAGCCATGCCGAGCTCACAAACTTCTATTAAAATCTGAGAGATTTTGTGGACACATACATGGTGTGGTATGTGCGTGCAGGTCTGTTTATCACACCTCCACACATGCACACACTCCCAGGGACTTCAAATGGCAACACCCTCCACTCCACTCCACCCCAAAGCGCCCCCCTATCCCATCCAATCCTATCCCACTAGCAGGCCACTCTTCACATGGCTTGGCCACACATCTGGCATGCCATCTGTACTCCCACCCCCCCCTGATGTGACAGGTAGTCCCTCTTTTCCTCCGGAGAGAGCGAGGGGTGCGAACACGCCCCTGCTCTCTCAGGGTGCAGCTGGAAGGCATTAAAGGAAAGGCAGGTCTCTCGATGGGCTCCGTTTTGGCAATGCAAACGCGCACATCCGTCCGCCCGCTCGCACACAAGGTGCACACTCAGCCGGCCCCACCCTGATTTTTTTTTTGTTTTCAAAAGGGAGGAAAACTGCTGCCTTTGATGCTGGCTTATTTCCCTCTGCCGTTGCTCACCTAGCACAAGCACGGGGCACTTTGAGTGACGTGAAAGTGAATGAGACGGGAGGCAGCGAAAGGTTACTCAGATGAATGTGGCCCATTGTGATGTTAATGCCCACTTGCGTCCCAGTGAAATAATTTATGGGATTATTTGTTCCTTGACAATGGCAAGAGTGAACCCTGGAGAAGGGAGCCGCATATACCACTAAGCTTATTGGGGACAGTGGGTGACCTTCCGTTTATATGTTTATTTATGAAAGGGGCCAAACGGTTCAACACTCTCCAGCACCTACGTACTGTACTAATACTGTAGTTCCCCAACACCATCTTGTGTTCATTTCTTGATAGGCCACCCTTTAGAAAGAAGATAGTACAGTGGTGTAGTCTACTTTTTTATGGTGGGTATACTGTATATTTGAGCATTTTTTGAAGTGGGTATACTGTATATATTTGTGCTATTCAACACAATGGATCAATCAATTTTAAGTGGGTATACTGAAATCCCTGAAATTTAGAAGTGGGTATACTCCGTATAGCTGCGTTCTACGTAGACTACACCACTGAGATGGTATTAGGCAGGAGTAGTTGTTTCGGCAGCAGTCATAGTAGTGGCCAAATATAATATGTCTGCATAAAACAAGGATATGAGATTTTTATTTTCCAAGACTAAAGAGACAAAAACAAAATAAAGCATTCCGACAACAAATTATGAAAAAAGTCACAATAATTTATTCTGACGTTTTGTTCAGTTACAGAGGCGAACAGCTTTACAGGGTGGCGAAACCACAGACAGCAATGAACCCCTTAACAGAGGAAGCAGACACCAAATCAAAGCCTTACAATAACAGAGCTACACTTTTGTTGAACTCCTGTCAGGGGACTGATTCTCACTGCAAATGACTGTAATTCATCATTTAGGACAACGTCTAAAGCAGATCCGGAGGATACGCCATGGCCTTGGTGACATACAAAACTCATACTCCAAAAAATCTGTAAAACTTCACTTGAACTGGTTGAATACTGTTTTTTTTTCTTTTTTGTCAAAGCCACACTGTATATAAAGGATTTCAAGATACAACCCAGACATTGAACCACTGTCACATAGATATGTTGTTTCATGGAATGAATTTATAAATTGGAAGTTTATACTTCCACAATGTCTTGGTGCGTTTAAGCTCCATTGCTCCACAATGTCAACTACGACTTCACAACAAATTGTAAGCGAGACCCTGGGAAACCCTTCCCCAACTCACTAAAACAGTATTAGAGCAGATGTTTGCCATAGCCATCGTGGAGTGTTTACGTCCTTTACATTTCCAAATTACAAAACGAGCGCAAATTTCTAAATTTCCTTCCAGTGATCTGCAACGATGTCCCCAAAAAAATGCTGATCATCACTCAGGTCCTCACTTCTTACATTTGGATGCGTTCACGCCGGCTGGTTTTTCGAGAGTAATGAGTATGTACAGGTTTTTTTCATTTCAGGTTTCAATCCTGGGGTCTCTAGTGAACCACTGAAATAAGCTGTGGGCATTTGGAGGTGGCATAATGAAACTCAAAAGAGACTGGTAAGCAAACAGATGCAAGATGAGACTGGATGCAATACATTTTTAAAAAAGCACATCCTAACACAAACAGTGACTTGGGACGTGTATGTGTGTGTGTGTTTTGGGTAGGAGGGCCAGTTCAGAACTAGTTACCAATTCCTCTTACAAATTCTTCAACTATCTAAAAAGCCTAAATACATTTGTACACATCAGGATTTTGTTTTCGGACCTGGTCACAGATGAACATTCCCTGGCGCAAGGTCATAGCTCTCGAGACCCTGCCTCTCATTGTCACATTATTGCTTACTATACAGGAGTTAACTCATAGCAGAGCCTAAAAGATCAGCTCCCATCACAACCTGGGAACTGACAGGGATGCTGTGTGT